>NC_133395.1:69221864-69306957 GCF_047511655.1 Castor canadensis
TTATTTTTGTTGTTGATACACTTGAAAATATATCTAATATCATGTTTATGTTTTCTGTTTGAACTGCAGTTATATTTTCTCTTTTCATTTTGTCTTTTGACCAATTTGATTTTTCAGCTTTACTTAAGTTTTACTTAAATTTTGAAATTTATTCATTTTATTTTGAGATTTTTTAGTGATAACTCTTAAAAAGCATATTCATAAGCAACTGAATATTGAAGCTAATTAGTATCGCTACCCTCCTCTAGCAAACAAAAGCTCTTAGAAAGCTACATCTAAAATCCCCCAATTCACCATCATTTTCACTCCATTTCTAATTCTATATCAATATTTTACTTGAAAATTGAATATTAAATACACTAAGCATATTTGATTGGTGCTGACTTTTGTTCATCAATCCTTTGGGTATCTTAAACCATCTTTGATTTGTTTTGTTTTTTTCTTCCTAAAGTAAGCTTTTTAGAAACTCACTTAGTAAGGGTCTATTCATAATAAACCCTTAATTATTTGTTTGTCTGAAAATGTATTTTACTGTCATTTTTAATTAGATTTTAGCCAGGCATCTATTACCAAATAAATAATTATTTTCTTTCAGCAATTTAAAAATACTATTCTCCATCTTAGAATCTCCACTGATGATTTGAGAAGTCTACTCATGCATTAATTAAGTGCCACCAGAAAGTGTGGCCTAATGAGTTGGCTCAAAGTATAGATCCCAGACTCCACCACTGGATCATCTGAATTGACCTTGAAGTGAAAGGGCCTGGGCATCTTGATGTTTGTTTAGTAGCTTTCCAGGAGGTTTTGGTGCTTGTTAGAAGTTAAGAATCTAAGATAATGCATGAGTAATTTGCTTTTATCTCTTCTCCTTACTTTAAAGATCTTTTAGCACACTGTGATATGTCTAGATGTAGGTTTATTTTACTTACTGTGAAATAATAATTGGAATTTTAATTTTCTTATATCTGAGGATTCATACCGCTCAATGATTCTGGGAATTCATTAAGCATTTTCTCATCAAATATTGCCTTTTCTACATTTTCTCTTCGAACTCCAATATGTGCTTTACACATTTTAATTTCCTCCTCATGGTTTTAATTGTAGAACAATGTACACTAATATCCTTAATGCTGTCTTTAGTAGGAAGAAAAATTTCTAAATAGGAATATCTCTAAATGACTATACCTGCAGAAATTTAATTCAATTAAACAACTTGTTCAATTGAACAACTTATCAATCAGATACTCAGTGATTCATCCACACTACTAATCACAAAAACTGGGAAAGAACTTTACCAAAAAATAGTACAGCATTTTTACTCTTAGTTCAGTACCTTAAAGTCTTAATTTAATAGCATCACTAAAGAAATGTGATGCAAAATGAAATGACCAAGATTTTTCTAGCATATTTTGTTACGTAAGATCTCTTAGTATTCAAGACAAGTTTATATCATTTCGATTTTCATATTGCAATGTGTCTTTTACAGAAAGATCCCTATATATCACATTATCTGCTAATATGCAGAAATTTCTTTTTTTTATTTTGGCAGTACTGGAGTTTAAATGCAGGGCCTCATGCTTGCTCAGCAGGCACTCTACCACTTGAGCCACACCACCAGCCCTAGCAACTTCTTTTTAAAATGCTTGTCAATAAAGAAATAAACAAACTGAAAAAATGCAAAAAAAACTTTCCCTATGACTTTAAAATTCTGTCATTTTGTTCATAGTTGTATTCATAGTCACCCCCCTCCCAAAAATCTGTTTCCTGACATTTCAGGGATCTTTCATCAAATTTGGTGATTCATTTATCTTCATAGAAAAAAATGTTGAAGGTTTAGAATGCTGGAACTGTAGGTTCATTAGAATCCTACAATGCCTTCCCTTTTAGAAAATATGAGAAGCACAAAGAGCCTGAGCAGGAAGAAAATCAGACTCAGAATGTAATGGGGAATATATATGTTTTCTTAACATACTGATGGATGAATGAGAAATTTAAAATGAGTGTTATAAAAGCTAGTGCTTTTAAGACTAATTATCTATAATGACAGTATGTCTGTGTTCTATGTAAATAAGGACCCAGAATGAGACACATCTGTCATGATGAAATGTGACACAGGAGAGATTAGAATAAAGATTTCCTTACAGTGAGTTTGTGGGTAAACTTTTTCTCTGATTAATAAAATTTGAGACTTTTGCACTGAGACCTGGATGGAAATACAATCAGACGGTTGCAGAAATTGTTTTATGGATGAGTTATGCAGATGCTGACTGATCAGCTCCTATCTGCCAGACAGGCTATGGATGCTCCAGCTGAGCCTGCCATTGCTGTTGTATATTCTACAGTATCCTCTGGAAGCTGAAGACTAGGGTCTGACATTGCTATCTTGCTTTATTTATATCAAGAAGGTAATTCAGAAGAAATTCCTTTTATCAGTCTCTCTTTATCTAGAAAATCTCATAAAATAGACAGAAACTGTCATTGCCTTTGTCTCCTCTTCTCTCCTGTAACTTCAACCTCTCATCCAGCTGGCTCTTTATCATCATCCTATAAATGTGCATGTCTACCATTGTAAAAAAAATAATTAACATAAAACAAAGAAAGTCCTCTGAATCTTGCCTATACACTTGGCAACAAGTTTACCCACACTCAACTCAAAGAGTCTTTCTTTACTTTTCTACTTCACTTTCACTCTCCAACTCACTGTAATCTGGAGTCTGCCTGACTGTGAAATTCCTCTCACTAAGACCACTCACTAACAGCCACACGGGGGCTATATTTTAGTCCTTTCTTCATTTGGCTTCTCCTGGCCATACTTCATCGATAACACCCCCCTCTCTTCTTGGGGTTCTTCACTCCCTTGGCCTCAAGACCCAGTTCTGCTACATCGCAGTTCTGCTCTCTTCCTCAGTCTCCTCTTGTCTATTAAACACTGGTAAGCCCCAGACTTCCACTGTGAGGCTACTTCTCATGCTCTGCCCAGGCAATTTCCACCTTACTCACAGCTTCCTCTGTAGCTGAGAATTTGTTCTTGTTCCTAACCTTCTTCCTTAGCTGTAGATCTATGAATCCCACCATACCCACGGGTGGGAAGTTCCAACAACACCTCAAATTCAATGTGACCCAAAAGATATTACTTAAAAAGAAAAATATTTCCTCCTGTATTCCTTATCTTCTGTTACTCCTAACAGTGACCAAGGAAATGGGTGTATTTCCTCCCTGTCCCCATGTCTGACTTCCATATCACTAAACCCTGTGAATTTCCCCTAGCATAACTGTCCCCTTATCTCCATTCTAAATGCTGCTGCTGTATTTCATTTGCTCATTGTCTGTTGCCTGGAAAATTATTCCCTCAAAAGTCTCCCTATTGTGACACTTCTCCTTTTTAGTCATTTCAATTTATTTCTGCCAGAGCTACCTGTCCAAATTTGAAAACAAAGTCTACTGTTGAAATCTCTCTGTATTGGATGTATTTTATGTACCTCCTTAGATTCTTTTCAACTCTGTCTCCCAAGCTTCTGCCACTTGCTCTACCTCACCTGTAGCCACTTCAATCATTCGATGCCTGTCTGTGGAGATTCTTCTTCATGAAGCCAAGGCCTGGAGCTTCTGTTTCCATCACTTTCAGACTCAAATAAGTCACTATATATTAGTCCAGGCTCTCCAAAAAGCAAATGGCAAGATGAGACTAGATATATCAGACCATGATGCAGAAGATCCTAACAGAAGGAAAGAAGGAAGGAAGGGAGGGAGGGAGGAAGAGAGGAAGGGTAGGATGGAGGGTAGGAGGAAGGAGGGATGGAGGGAAGTAGGAAAGGAGGGAGGAAGGAAAGCAGGCAGGCAGGGAAGCTGGGTGTGGCCATCTTAGACTTCAGTGCAAGTCTAAAGGACATTTGTCAAGAACACTGGTAAATCCTTGAGCTAAAATCTCCTGTGAGAAGAGTCCCCTGCCTCAGTATCTCTGCTATGTTCAGTCATTGTGAACAGATAAAGAAAGTGTGGCCTCTTGACAGCACAGCATGTTCTCAGATCACCAAGTCATACTGTTGGATAGTTATAACAGCAATCTACCGTATGGCAGAAGTGGTATATTTGAGAGTAGACTAGAATAGTTTCAAAATTATGAATAAATTACCATTAAGTACCATCCCAGGCTGAATAATGCCTCTTCTGCAACCCATGGGTTTCTGCTGACCAACTCACAAGGGAATAAAAGACAACCCTCACTCATGAATGCCTCACCACCTTTGTTGGTATGGCTGGAAATGGACAGATGCTACATTACTATACAATCATGGGTGACCCTGAAACATGGTCTGAATGGTGCCTATACAATGGCCCATGAACACAGTTGCCAGGGTGGCAGAAATGAAGACCAGGCATGGGCCTAAGGATCTAAGGACAATGGCCTGTAGGGCCACTGTCAATCTGGCTATAGTCATGCTGTAGGACCAGTGTGCCAGAAGCAGAGACTGGAGCTGTGCCCTCAAGAAAGCACCATTCCTTGATGTATCAGTCACCACCTGCTTAGTGGTGAGTCAGTTATATCAGACCATTTGCACACTAGAGGGGACAGTGATCCTTAATCCATACCAAATTTCAAATATAGGACTGCCTTTTCTTCTTGCAGTGCCTCCATTAGTATCACTCTCAAAACACTTACAGAATCCCATGACCTTCAACATGTTTTTCACAAGATGTTCCCTTTAACAAGGAAAATTTTCTATAGCAAATGAAGTGCAAAATCATGTCGGTGACCAGGAGACTCACTGCTAATATCATATATACCATCATTTAGAAGCAACCAACCCAATAAAATGATGAAGGGCCTGTTGAAGATTCGGCTATGGGTCCAACATCTTGCAGAGTTTGGTTGCTGTCTTTGGGGAGTAACATATGGGCTAAATCAACAGTTGATATATAATACTATACCATCCCCCACACAGAAAGAGTATATGAGCCCAGGACCCAAGGGAAGCAGAAGTGCCACTCTATGACACAAAAAACAGTAGTATTCATATATCTACTCCCTGCAAGCTAAGGTCCTACTCAATTAGAGGTCCTAGTTCTCTTTAAGTTAGTGTATATAATATTTCCATTGAGCTCAAAATTGTGGTTGCCTCCTGATCAATTTGGACTTTTATGTCAATAGTTGCATAAACAAGGAAATGATAAACTGTTTTATGGATGCAATTTAGGAATTAGTATTAGATCACAGAAGGGGATCATAGAGGACAATGTCCAAAATCCAGGAAGTTCACAGGGTCTCTCTCAGTAGTATGCAAATGAATAATGGCTAATGGGAAAATGCAGCAACCATAAGTTAAAGTATACAGGGGACAGTCTGACCACTGCACCAGGAAAGCAACATAGATCACCAAAAGTGGGCTGAAATGAAGGAAATACAGAATGGATGTTAGAGGACAGAGGTCAATCAGAGTCTCAGGACCAGCCCTGGTATAGAGATTACAGTTTATTTGCCTTATGTATTTTAAGAAGGGGAATCTGTGACTGATTAACTTGAACCTCCCTTCTTGGTGAACCAGTCTGGGCAACCTGTTCTCACAATTATGGAAGCCCTATATTCTAGCATGGGAATGGAAGTCACAGTAGATCTGAATACCACAAGAGGCTCTCTGTGTTGGGCACATCTGATTCACTGCCTCTGAGTCTGACTCAGTTGGAACTTGGTTGTTGATTCTGCCTAAACCACTGCCAAAGTGACCAATTCCAAGAGAGCTGATGCAGTTCTGCTGCTTGAGATAGATACTTGGTGCCTCTAGCTTTTCCTCTTGCTACCAGACTCAGATAAAATATTACATTATTCAGCAAGATGTCCAACTTTCCAGAATGTGCCAAGTGATGCAATCCAGAAATGCAAAGGAGTCCATGTCCCATAGGTGAGCTTTATTCAAGAGAGACAAGGGAAAGCACGATAACAGATGAATTTCCTCTCCATCCACCCTCTGATAGACTGCTCTGAAGTCGAGTTTTTCTGTACAGCCTTTGGAGATGTTCCCTGTGGCCAAGAAAGTGGATACATGACTTCGTAAAGCAATGGTAAGGTCCATGATGTATCACTTTGTATTACCTCCACCTCCTTCCCTGAACCATTTCACTTTCCTTCTCTCACCACCCTGATTATACTTCCCAATAATCTGCCTTGAATCCTGATTGGGAGACACCTTGGACTAAGATTCATTTCACTGCTCTCTCTACATGAAGATCTACCTAAACCTTAGTTCTGGCTCCTGTGGCAATTCCAGTCTTATTCTCTGATGCCCCACTATACTCATCTTATGGTAAGCCAGAGTTTTTTTATCATTTTGTTTTGTTTTGTTTTTGTGACAGGATCTTGCTAAATTGCCCAGGGTGGCCTTAAACTAGTGTTTCTCTTGCCTCAGCCTGCTGAGTCCTGGGATTACAGGAGTGTGCCACCATAATCTCTAAATTGGTCACTTATTTCATAGGATCATATGTCTGCATCTTCTTGGAAAACTCTCTTCTATCCACACCCTTTGGGCAACTTCTAGCCATGCCAAGAGTGAAGATGTACAACAGGAAGCTCAGTACTTCACAAGCTTCTCCAAAATTACCAAAAACATTTTAAAGACTCTTTTTGGTCTTCTTAACACTGAAAGATTAAAAACAAAGAAAAGTCACATATGATAAAGTAAGCACTTATTCTTCCTATTATGGTATAAAAAACTTGAAATAAAAGGATAGCAATATGAACCCAAGCTAAAACACATTCATTTATCAGTAAGTCCAAATGAAAGATTCTCAGCAAACATTGCCAAAGATGTGCAGAAGCAAATAAAAAAACAAATCATGTAAGTCAGGTAATGGCAATTCACACCTGTAATCCTAGCTACTCAAGAGGCAGAGATCAGGAGAATTGCAGTTAAAGGACAGCCCAGGCAAACAATGTAGGAGACCCTATTTCAAAAATACCCAACACCCAGAAAGGGCTGATGGAGTGGCTCATGTGGTAGTGTTCCTGTCTAGCAAGCATGAGGCCCTGAGTTCAAACCCCAGTACCTCCAAGACAAAAATTCATACAGTACAGGAGGATTTCCTATATAGACAGAGAAGAGTGAAGATATTGCTAACAAGTCAGCTAGGCTGGTTAAACAAATAAGTACAAAAATAGCTCATTTTGTGAAAACTGAAAGAAAACATACCCAATAAGATATATTCTCAGGTATCACTACTTTAATAAAAACAATGAGTTATGAAAACTATGCTTGATTGAATGGCTACTTTAAATGTAATAATACATATCCTGGGGTAAATTCTGAGACAGTTCCACATAGGAAATTCTACACTGTCTCTTTCACAGTCACGATGTTACAGCAATGAATTAGAAGCAATAAATGTGCTAAGTGCTAGAAATGGTTAAAAAATGTATCACTTTCCATGAACACAAGACTTTTAAAATATAATAGACTCTTAGAGTACTTTGCAAAGGTATGTAGAATGAATCTAACTTTTGGATGTCACAGAGGTCTTTTTGGCTATTTTTGGCAAAATACATGGAATGCTTGTTGAATATAAGGACCTTGCAGATCATCATTGCACAAAGCATCATGTCTAAACTTATGATCTTTATCTATGATGACAAGTGGTTGTTAGGATATGGAAGACATCTTCAAACACATAAATAGCAGTGGTTGCTTCCTTTAGGATGGAGCTGCCATTTTAATGATTAAAAACAAGTCTTCTCCTTTTGTGTGTGTATGTGGTACTGGGGTTTGAACTCCGGCCCTTGCACTTGCTAGGTAGGAGCTATACCACTTGAGCCATGTCCTCAGCTCTTTTTTGCTTCAGTTATTTTTCAGATAGGGTCTTATGTTTTTTTGCCTGGGGCAAGTCTTGGGCCACAATTTTCCTACCTCTAGTAGCTACCTCTAGTAGCTGCAATTTCAGGGATGAGCCACCTGGCCTGGTTTGTTGGTTGAGACGAGGTCTCACTAACTTTTTGCCCAGATTGGTCTCAAACCATGATTTTTCCTTTCTTTACATCCTAAGTACCTGGAATTTCCACATGTGAAATTTTCAGTAAGTCCAGATCCATTTGTAAAACTATAGAAAATGAAGAACCTTTTGATGACCTAGCACAAATAACTAACTAATTGGACAGTTACAGGGATTTTCATCTACAATCTGCATAACCCAGTGAGTGGAATTAAAAAACATGCACTACCATCTAACTGGCACGACCAGTGATGCACGTCTTGTATTTGTATCTATGCATCTTTGCAAGACATCTTTTCCATTGTGACCACCATTACAAGCAGCTATAGAAAAAAATTAGAATTAGAACTTAAAACCAAGATTATAAAAATCAATGTTGCTGCCAGGTGCTGGTGGCTCACACCTGTAATCATAGCTACTTGGGATGATCATGGTTTGAGGCCAGCCCAGGGAAAAATGTTTGTGATACCCCACCTTAGACAACAGCCGGACATGGTAGCATGTGATTGTCATCACAACTATGGTGGAAAGCCTAAAATAGGAGGGAGGACGGCATGCAGGCTGGCTTGGGAAAGAAGCAAGACCAAAGCTCCAAAATAACCAGAGCAAAAGGGGGTGATGGGATATCAAGTGGTAGAGTGCCTATTGAACAAGTGCAAGGACCTGAGTTCAAACTCCAGTACCACCTCAAAAAAATCAACGTTGCTTATTCAATCATGTATATACAATGATAATAAATAAAATAATATACCTGCTTAATTCATATTTATGGCATCCTTTTTAAATTTAAATCTGTTTCTGCTTTGCACATAATTCAAGTACACAGTTCATAATAAAAAATATACATCAATAAGAGTACATAACTATTTGTCAATGATTTCTTAGACATGGCACTAACAGCACAGGAAAGCACAGATAAATGGAACTCATCAAAATTTCAAATGCTATGTATTAAAGGACACTATCAGGAGCCAGTCATGGTGGCTATGCCTATAATCCCAGATACTTGGGAGATGGAGGTAGGAGGACTGAGGTTTGAGGCCCAGCCTGGGCAAAAGTTAGCCAGTCCAGTCCCCAAAACAAGCTAGGCATGATGGTGCATACTGTGGTTCCAGCTACTAGAGAACCAGAGTGAGAGGGATCGTGGTCCACGGGTGGCCCAGGCAAAAGTATGAGGCCCTATCTGAAAAAAATGAGAAGTGGTATATCACTTGCCTAGCAAACAGAAGGTCCCAAGTTCAATCCCTAGTAAAACCAAAAAAAAAAAAAAGGACACTATTAGCAGAGTGAAAAAGCAGCCTAAAGAATGGGAGAAAATATTTGCAAATCATATGTCTAGTAAAAGTCTATTATCTAGAATATATTTTAAAACTCACACACAACAGAAAACCAAACAACTTGATTCAAAAATGTGAAAAGGACTTAAGGTAGACATGCCTCCAAAAATATACAAATGTCAATAAGCAAATGAAAAGGTGTTCAGCATCCTAAACATTGTGGAAATACAAATAAAAACCAGGGAAGACAGTGTTTCACACAAATTAAGATGGACATTGTTTAAAAAACAAAACTACTGAAAATAACATGTGTTAGTGTTGATGTGGAGAAAGTAGAGCCCTCACACATTGCCGATGAAAATGTAAAATTGTGTAGCCACTGAGAAAAACAATATGGTGTTTCCTCAAAAAATAAACCATAGAATTACCTTATGATCCAGCAATTCCACTTCTAGGTATATACCCAAAGGAGCTGAAATTAAAACTGGAACAGATATTAGCACATCAGTGCTCATCGTGGCATTAGTCTCAGTAGACCAAAAGAGGCTATAACCCAAACCCTATCATTGAGTGAATGGCTAAGCAAAATGCAGTAAATATATATATATACAATGGAATATTATTCAGCCTCAAAGAAAAAATTTCCAAGCTATGTTATTTAACATGAATGAACCTGGAAGATGTTACACCAAGTAAAATATGTCAAACTCAGAAGGACAAGTATTGTATGATTCCAGTTATATGAAATATCTAAAATACTCAAGTTGAGACAGAAAGTAGGATGTGATTGCCAGGAGCTAGAGAAGACTGGGAAGTTGTTACTTAATGCTTACAAAGTTTATGTTTGGGAAGAAGAAAGAAGTTGGAATTGCGTGTGCAACAATGCAGGTGCACTTAATGTCACACTGAAATGCACACTTAAAATGGCTAGAATAGTAACTCTTACACTATGTATGTAGTGCCCTTTTCCATCTTCCCTAGTACTGTCACATTTTGCAAGCGCTAAATGAGACTACTGGTAACTGACAAGCATACTTCAGAGAAGGCAGCAAAAAAATCTTCACCACCTTCCTAAGCATGCAAAGTGGCCATGTTCATTTTCTATCTCTCCTGATACTTGTGTGTGGAAGGGAATAAGGTCTGTGCACATGGGTAACAACACTCAAGAGTGACAGTTCCAGTTTGCTGCGCCACAATCCAGATACTAATTATAAAGAACTACAATAAGCTTTTTTTTTCTCTCTTTGCTTAATTATTTTTCTTTCCCAAGGATCTATGTGGGACCTTATTTTAATTGAAATCTTTGGAATTAAACATTATGAACAAGAACACATACAATATGGGCCAATGCTTCTAAAAGGTAATGAGATGTAAATCTTTCATGCTTTCAAGTTAAAGTATCATTCTATGCCCTAGGCGAACATCAAAGATGATGGTCTTCTTTTATTAAAGATCACCTGAAAGATAGGCAATATTTAATATGTGTTCCAATAAGGCAACAAAGAAAAAAAAAGCACCAACAGACTGCTGTTAGAATCTGTGACCTTACAGGGTTTCAAGATAATGGAACTCCATTTCATATTTAAACCAAGAATGCTACTCTTCAGATATGGAAGCCACAGGAATTCTTCCTTAAGGAAAAAAGGGACAGTACATTCTCTTTTTTTAACAGTACATTCTTACATTAATGCATTTTATTTTTAAAAACTTGGTATCAATAGCTCTGTTTACTGGGTCACAAACTTTGAAATCACAGAAAGAAAATAAAATGTGATAGGAACAGATGGGAAAATACTTGTTTATTTTAAGTTTCCTCCTTGAAAAGTCATTTAATGGGCAGGAACTATATTGCTTTGCTCATTTCTCTATCCCATAACTTTTTGGCACATGGTAAGTGTTGTTAAGTAGATAAATAAAAGAATGACATAGGACATTCATTAAAGATAATTTGAAGAAGAAAACAGGCCACACAATTGTTTACTGACAAACGCAAACCTCGTTTAGAGTGACTTGTTTGATCCATGGCTGGAGGGGTGGAGTTTAATTTGGATAGAGTTTTTTTGGGTCTTTAAGTATAAGATCATGTCATCTGCAAATAAGGATACTTTTGACAGTTTCTTTACCTATTTGTATTCCTTTTATTTCTTCTTCTTGCCTAATTGCTCTGGCTAGGAATTCCAGTACTATGTTGAATAGGAGTGGGGATAGGGGACACCCTTGTCTCCATCCTGATTTTAGGGGAAATGGTTTCAGTTTTTCTCCATTAAGTATGATGTTGGCTGTAGGTTTGTAATATATAGCCTTTACAATGTTGAGGTGCATTCTTTCTATTTCTAGTTTTCATAGAGCTTTTATCATGAAGTGGTGTTAGATCTTGTCAAAGGATTTTTCTGCATCTATTGAGATAATCAAGTGGTTTTTGTCTTTGCTTCTATTGATATGCTGAATTACATTTATAGATTTGGGTATGTTGAACTACCCCTGCATCCCTGGGATGAAGCTGACTTGGTCATGGTGAATGATCCTTCTGATATGTTGTTGGATTCAGTTTGCCATTATTCTATTAAGGATTTTTGCATTGATGTTCATTAAGGAGCTTGGCCTATAGTTCTCTATTTTGGATGTGTCTTTGTCTGGTTTTGGGATGAGTGTATTTGGGATGAATTGGTATTAGTTCTTCTTTAAAGGTCTGATAGTATTCAGCAGACAATCCATCAGATCCTGGACTTTTCTTTTTTAGGAGACTCTATTGCTGCTTTAATTTCATTTTGTGTTATACATCTATTCAGGTGATTAATATCTTCTTGGTTCAATTTTGGATGGACATAAGTATCTAGAAATCTGTCCATTTCCTCAAGATTTTCAAATTTATTAGAATACAGTTTCTCAAAGTAGTCTCTGATGATTTCCTGGATTTCTGTGGTGTTTGTTGTTATCTCCCCTTTTTCATTTGGGATTTTACTGAATTACATTTTTTGTCTCCTCATTTTAGTCAGGTTTGCCAGGGGTCTGTCAATCTTATTTATGTTTTCTAAGAACCAGCTTTTTGTTTCATTGATTCTTTGTATGTTTTTTGTTTGTTGGTTTGTATTTCATTAATTTTGGCCCTATTTTTATTATTTCTCTCCTGCTTGTTTTGGGATTTATTTGTTCTTGTTCTTCTAGGAGTTTGAGATGTAGCATTAGGTCATTGATTTGAGATCTTTCTGTCCTTTTAATATATGCACTCATGACTATAAACTTTCTCTGAGGACTGCCTTTGCTGTGTCCCATAGGTTCTGGTAGGTCATGTTTTCATTTTCATTAACTTCCAGGAACCTCTTAATTTCCTCTTTTATTTCATCAGTGACCCATTGATCATTGAGCAATGTGTTGTTCAGCTTCCAATTGTTCGCATGATTTTTACTGTTGTTTTTGTTGTTGAATTCTAGTTTTAGTGCATTGTGATCAGATAGAATGCATGGGATTATTTCTATTTTCTTATATTTTCTGAGACTTTCTTTGAGCCTTAAGATATGATCAATTTTGGAGAAGGTTCCATGGGCTGCTGAGAAGAATGTATATTGTGCATAAGTTGGATGAAATATTCTGTAGATATCAGCTTGGTCCATTTGATCTATGGTGTGATTTAGTTCTAAAATTTCTTTATTGACTTTTTGTTTGGATGACATATCTATTGCTTATAGAGGGTACTAAAGTCTCACACTACCACTGTGTTGGAGTCTATATATGCTTTTAGGTCCACCTGAGTATGTTTGATGAAATTGGGTGCACACTGATGTTGGGTGCATATAGGTTGATAGTTGTTTTTTCCTTTTGGTGTATTTCCCATTTTATTAGTATGGAGTGTCCTTCTTTATCTCATTTGATCAATGTAAGTTTGGAGTCTACTTTGTCCAAGATAAGTGTTGCTACTTCTGCCTTTTTTCAGGGAAAATTGGCTTGGTAAATCTTCTTCCAGTCTTTCACCCTAAGCCAGTGCTTGTTTCTGTTGATGAGCTGGGTCTCTTGTAAACAACAGATTGTTGGATCTTCCTTTTTAATCCAGTTTGCCAAACAGTGTCTTTTGATGGGAGAATTAGGTCTGTTAACATTCAGTGTTAGTATTGATAGGTATGTGGTGATTCCTGTCATTTTGTTGTTCTTGTTGTTTAAGAATTTTATTGTATGCAGCTGAATCAATGTTACTCTCTGATTCCTTCTCTTTTCTTCTCCTGTAGTTTGGTATTGCCTGTCCTTTCATGGTTTTGTTTGCTTTCATTTTCTTTGTGCAGAATTCCTTGAAGAATCTTTTGTAGTGTTGGCTTGCTGGTCACATATTGTTTTGGTTTCTGCTTATCGTGGAAGACTTTTATTGCTCCATCTATTTTGAATGATAGTTTTGCTGGGTATAGTATCCTAGGGTTGAAGTTATTTTCATTCAGTGCCTGTAATACCTCACTCCATGCTCTTCTTGCTTTTAAGGTTTCCGTTGAGTAATCTGCTGTGATTTTGATGGGTTAACCTTTGTATGTTATTTGTTTTTTCTCTCTTACAGCCTTCAATATTTCTCTATTCTCTGTGCTTGTTGTCTTAATGATAATAGGTTCTGGGGTAGTTCTATTTTGGTCAAGTCTGTTTGGTGTCCTGGAGTCTTCTTGTACCTGAATGGGCATAGCTTTCTCTAGATTTGGGAAATTTTCTGATACTATTTTGTTGAATATATTACAAATAGCTTTTGCTTGCACCTCTTCTCCTTTCAATGCCCATGATTCTGAGGTTTGGTCTTTTGATGGAGTCAATGAGTTCTTGCATATTCCTTTCACAGAACTTGAGTTGTTTGACTAATAGCTCTTCAGTTTTTCCTTTAATTTCCGTTTTATCTTCAAGTTCTGAGATTCTGTCTTCCTCCTGTTCTAGTCTGCTGGAGTGACCTTCCATTGTGTTTTATATTTTTGTTTCATTCTTTTTTCTGAGGTTTTCCATATCATGAGTCACTTCCTCTTTAATATTGTCAGTTTTCATCTTTAATTCATTTACCTATTTATAGTGTTCTCTGTTTCACTTTGGTGTTTATTTTGGCTCCTATGAGTTCATTTATTTGTTTCTGTGTCTTCTTGTAGTCTTTATTTTTGTTGTCTTGGAATTTCTTGAGTGCCTCCTGTATGTTTTGGTTGACCATATTTAGTAACATCCCCATGAAATTCTCAGTGATTACTTGCAGGATTTCTTCTTTTAGGGCATTCTTGTGGGCTTCATTGGGCTCCTTGGCATAGTTTATCTTTGTTTTGTTGGAGTCTGGAACTGGGTATCTGTTTTCTTCATTTCGCTCTGAATCCTGTGTTAAATTATTTTTGGAGGGGAGAATGGTTTCCATCCCTTTTTTGTCTTCCAATCGCTCCACTTGGTACTGTGTAACTATATTCTTGATAGGTTATTGTTTTCTTTCCCTTGGTTTGATTTTGTTTTGTGGGTGTGCTGGGTTTCTAGGTTATTGTATCTATGCTATTTCTGTCCTTGGTCTGTGTGTAATTTAGTATTAGCTAATTCACAACAGTAAAACTAACAAAACAAAAACAAAACAAAAACCAAAGAAATCAGCAGGGACAGATGGACAAACACACACACACAAACAAACAAACACAAAAAAATTCCACATTCAGGAACAATAGAATTTCAGTCCTAGTTGTTCTGGTGTTACTCTTTCAGTATCCAACCCTTGTGTTGGTATTTAAGCAGTGGCTCTGTCTTAGTCTCGCCAGGTGGTTGGGGAGTCTCACCAGTTTTTTTCTGTCTTTCAGAGGCAGCTGCTTAGTCAGCTCCTCCCTCAGTGAGGTGTGACAGTTTAAGTTTGTATCTTAACCTCAGGTTCTGGAGAACAGCTCTGTAGCCCACCAGCTGTCCTGCTTTGGAGTTGGCTTTTCATTGTGTTGGTTTATTGAGGGCTTGTTTCTTTGCTTCTCCCCCCTTTCTCTGGGGCAAGGTCAAAGATCCATCAGCCGGCTCCCTCCTGTCAGCATGTTGTGATGGTTTGCTGATTGTTTTTCAATTTTGCAGTGTTGTTTGACTTTGGATGTTGCTCACTGGCTCAGGAGATGAGCTTTGTGGACCACTACCTGCCTTATTTCGGGCAGCGGCTTATCACCCACCCACTGTCATCCGTTCTGCCTTTCCAGCCTTTGTTTACTGAAAGTTCATGCAGAGATCAGCTCCTTGCCCTTTCCCTTTCCTTTGGTGCACTCATAGCACCCCACCCCCTCTACTGCATGTTTGTTTTCAATTCCTTGTTTATTGTTCAGTTGGTTTTTTTTGTGGGGTGGGTGTCAGTCTGTCCAGGGAGCTATGCTGGTTTATCCCAGGGGTGGCTGTGGGAATATCACATGACACTTGGTGCTCACCTGTTGGTCTGCTGGATGTCTCCCAAGCAGGTTTGGAGCCTGCGTCTGGCAGTGCAGGAGCCCTCCTGCTTTCTCAGTGTAATGTGGCATGGAGAAGCTTTGTACGGGCTGGAGGTTCAGGGTGTTGAAGTTTTGATTCTTCTTGGTGCTTCATTTCTGCCAAGTGTGGCTCCCAGTGTCTCAGCAAGATTTTTGATTTACGGAGCTCATGCTGTCTGCTTCTGTCTGCTTCTGCACTCTAGTCCCATCTTGGATCCTCCCAATCAGCCTTTCATTTCTCTCCCCTGAAATTCATGCTAAAATGACTTAAGCTTATGCAAGCAGAGTGGAGAGCACCTGATGTGTGTTACTATGCCAAGCGATTCTCCAGCTACTTCTCTACAGCTGAGATAGGAGATAAGAAGGGAAGGATGAACACCCAGCTTTCTTTAGCCCATCATGCAGAAAGGAAAAGGACAAAGTTTAAACAGACATGGAAGCATCAGATTTGTGGAAGAGGAAGGCAAAAAGGGAACACGACACAGGAAGAATCCTCATGTGACCTGAGGATGGGCCATGATTTTCACAATTTGCTTCCTTGCCTCTAAATTATTGTTTTCTGGGGTCATTTTTAATACCAATATCCAATACTTTAGGTACCAATTCCAAAGGGCTGAAAAAAATCTTAAAAGTAAAAAAAAAAAACCCTAATATTTTCTACATCAAATAATATTGAGCCTAAAATAGATGGACTGCTAAATATCAAGCCAAAAATAATATTCTTTGTATAGTTGGTCTTCTGCATTCATGGATCCTGCATGTGCAGATTCAATAAATAACAGAAAATATTCAGAAAAAAATTGTGTGCTTGTATTCAACATGTACAGATTTTTGTTTTCATTATTCCCTAAGCAATGCAGTATAACAACTATCTACACAACACTCACATTGGACTAAGCATTATGAGTAATATAGAGACAACTTATAAAGTATATGAAGTATATGTAAACACTACTCCATTTTGCATAAGGGACAAAACTTGTTGTTAACATTTGAAAGGCATTAAAAAAAGGTGAAAGAAAATTAGAATCTTTTTTCCCTACACATCTTAGGGTAATATGTGCTTTGTTTTTCACCTGTGTCAAAAAACTGAGCCCTTTTTATCACAACTCTAGCTCATTAGTGGAAATCAATCAATTCTCCTATTACTTTCCTATTTAAATCTGTCAGCACTTTCCTATTTAAATCTGTCAGTGGCTTAACATACCTTCGGGTGTTTTATGGATGTAACACAAAATCCTGATTTTTTTCACTTATAAATCTGGCTACTGCCTGAATCAGCCATGTGTTCTTTTTTTTTTAAGTATATATTTTACTAGTATATATCAATTGTGCAAAGGGGTTTCATTGTGATAAGTCCATACATGCATAATGATGAAATTTGATTAAGCCCCCCCATCCATTACTGTTTCTCATCTCCCCCTCATTTAAACAATTTGAACAGTTTCATTATTTTATTTTTATTCATGTGTACAAAGTACTTTGATCAAATTCACCTCTCTTCACTTCTCTCCTTTCATCTTCCCCCTTCCCACTGAGTCCCACCCCTAAGTAGTCCCCATTTTACACTTCTGTCGTTCTTTTTCTTTTATTATTATTATTTTTTGTTTTTGGTAGTACTGGGGTTCAAACTCAGGGCCTCTCACTTGTGTGGCAGGCACTTTTCTACTTGAGCTGTACCTCCAGTCCTTTTTGTTCTTGTTATTTTGGAGATAGGGTCTTGCTTTTTTGCCCAGCCCACCTGGCCTGTGATTTTCCTATTTTATGATTTGTTCTATAACTGGGATGATAAACACATACCACCATGCCCAGCTTTTTTCTGTTGAGATGGGGTCTTGTCTCACCAACTTTTTGCTCTGGGCTGCCCTGATACCACAATCATGCTGATTCTGGCCTCCTGCATAGCTGAGGTGACAGGCAAATGCCACCATGCCCAGCTATTGGGTAAAATGGGGTGTTGCACACTTCCTCCAGGGCAGGTCTGGAACTGCAAGCCTCCTGATCTCAGTCTCTCAAATTGCTATGATTGCAGGCATTGAGCCACCTGTGCCCAGGTATGTCATTCATTTTTTAAGTTCTAGATTCTGCATATAAGACAGAACATGCAATATTTGTCTTTCTCAGTCTAGCTTATTTCACTTAACATGATATCTCTAGTTCCTTACATTTTCCTGCAAATGTATATATATATACATACACATATTTACAAACACACACACACATACACATATCACATTTTCTCTATCCATTCATTGGGTGATGGGCACCTGGGATCATTTGATAGTAAGTATTGTACAGCCTGTTCTTCAGGTGCTTCAATTTTAAACCCTCAGAACTGAATCTCTCAGTTTGGGCCATTGCAGTTATCCCATGCCTGCAGGAGCTGTCAGCCACTTTAAAATGACTTTGCCTGGGAGATTCCTGCAGTCCCCCCACCCTTCTTAGCTGTGGTCAATCTACCCAGTCCCTTCTTGGTTCCTGTGCTTGTGCTTCCACCATGGTATTATTCTTGTGGCTATGCATTTTTATCCTTCATAAACCTTCTGCACTGTGGGTACTAAAAAAAAATAGAAAAAATGATGGATGAAGGAAGTTTCATCTTGCATAAGTGATAGGGATGAGGATGGGGAAGGGAGGAATTTTAATAGTGACAGCATGGTAAAGAAGAAATATTCCCCTATTTGACTCTTGGTTTTCCATGTGATCCATTATGCAGCTTGTTTAAGTCACAAAGGAACAGACCAAAACTCTGCCTATTTATGGTACAGAAAAAATTTTACTTTTATTTTTAATTCTATTAGACAGCATAAAAATCTATACACACATTTTCCACCCACTTAGTGACTCATTCTTCTATAAATCAACTTTTCTATTACTACTAAATTCCTTTGCTTGACACTTGAGCATTCTAATTAGCGTGAAGCTGATTTTATTTTCAATATTATAGAAATTTTTTTAAGGAAACAGGCAAAAAGATTCCAAAGAAATACTAAACCAGGGTAGAGTAGGAGATATTATGCCATGTGAAATAAGACCTACAGACTGAAGGGTCTTCTGGGTTCAGGATTTTGGAACTAGAAAATTGCTCAGTGCAAATGAACCAGTAGGTCAACAATCTGAGCCTCCAGGCTTTCATGCAGCCTCTAAATCCTAGCAGGCTCCATTATGAGTCTCCATCCAGGGCCAGTCATGGACATTGATGTCCCCATACTGCAACCCCATGGGCTGCCAACACTATCACCCAACTGCCAACGGATTCTTTCTGCTCCTCTGCTCAATTACAGCTGAAAGACTGTGAGATGAAACCCCCAGTCAGTAAGAGTTGAGGTTGAAGACCCACAATAATTTTTTGAAATCATAAATAAGGAGGTCTACTTTTTCTCTGCTCATCCAGTTACTTTTATGTCCCCTTTGAGTTTTACATAATCTCAAAGTCAAATTTCAGATGTGTCCTACTTCCTGTTTATATGAACTACAGTCATCAAAATCAGGGCTGCACTAATGCATGGAGAGAGTATTCGTCTCTTTGGAGTGACCACCTTTGTAGTGTGGTTCACTCTTCAGAAAGTAACCACTCCCCTCCAGCCTGATAAAATGGGGGTTAGAGTTTATGGTAAGACTAATTTTCTTGAAAGGTTTTAGCAGGTTTGGCTGATGCAATGTAATGATTTATATATTAAAACTATATTTGATGCCACCCGTATATATGGAGGAAGGTACTATGTACTTAAAGATTCAAATTATTTTAGGAAAAGAAGACCCTGCATTGTCTACTTTACAGTCTCGGTTAGTAATAGAACAGGTTTGAATAATACTTCTGCAAAATAGCTCTGAAATTGTCTTGACTTGATGATGTTACGATCGATAAGCAATAATTAAAATTAGAACACATCATTCTTCATTTTCCATGGCTGCTAGAACAAATTACCACAAACTTGGTGGCTTAAAATAACAGAAAGATATTATCTAACAGTTTTTAAGGCAATAAGTCTGAAATCAAAGTGTCAGCCAATCCATGCTTCCTCTGCAGGATCTAGGGAAGAATTGCTTCTCTTCTCCAGCTTCTAGTGGCAGCCAGCATTCTTTGGTCTCATGGCTGTATCACTCCAATCTCTGCCTCTGTCTTTACTTTCTTCTTATTATGCCTGTCTCTAAACTCCCTCTGCCTCTCCTGTAAGGATATATGTGACTGCCTTTAGCGACTACTTGGATTACCTCCTTGTCTCAAGATGTTTAACTTAACATGTATAAAAGCCCTTTTTCTAAATAAGGTTACATTCACAGGTCCCAGACAGAAGAATGCGTGTATCTTTTGGAAGGCCATTTTTCAGCCTATCATAACGTTAAATGTGTCCTTCAGAGCCATGAGTCATGTTTGTGATGAGGAATAATTTGGTTTCCCTCAGGATTGGCAATAAAGAAAGAGAACCAGGTTTTGATCGACATATACACAAGGCAAAGATTATATAGTACCTAATTCTGTTCAGTAGTTAGTATAGAGATATAGGAACTGAAAATAAAATCAGACCAGGCATTGTCTGTATGTTCATAGCATTATCAAACCCAATCTGTTTCCTTCATTGCAATTTATCTGTATTATCCCAGGATGAGGAATTACACTATAATTCTGGAGCTATCTTTCTAGGACACAATGAATAAAAAAAATTGACATATTTAACCCCAATTAATTCTGCATGTTTTGCAGAAAAAATGTTTTATGCACTATTAAGAAAATATAACAAGTTTTTTCCCACCCAATCTCCTTTATTTTTGTCCCCAAATCACCTCCTGTTTACCCTCCATGTGCCATATTATCATTTTTCTGTGTGTTATTTCTCTGTTTATATATATGTATATATACAAACAGAGAGAGTGAGAAGAACTGATATACAGAGACAAGTGGGCTAAAACCAGGTCTTTATGGACTGTCTAAGAAATGGGTCAAGACCTTTAGAACAGGTATGTGGCATTTGAAGACAGGCCCTACTGCATAAAGTGGAAAATTCCCCCAAGGAATATAGGTTTAGATGCTGACCTGCCAGAACACATGGCAACTGTCTATAAATCAACAACATCAAATGCCACTGAAAATCGAAGTAAAGACTGAAAAGTACCCACTGGATTTGGTGGTTAGAAAGCACTAGAAATGCCAGAAAGATTAGTCCCAATGGGCTGACAAGGAATGGCCACAAAGCATGGAGTTGAGGCATGAACTGGAAAAGAGGAGGTGGATAGAGAAAGAAGAAACTGGTCTTTGAAAATGTTATTGTTGATTGAAATGAGAGAAAATATTGGAGAGTGGAAGGAGGCCTGTGTGAAATGTCAGACTTTAGTGTGTCTCACCTTAAAAGAGAGTCAGCTCAGAGGAAGAGTTTAAAAATACAAATTTTAGCAGTTACAGGTGAAAACATTCTTGATAAAGTATTTGAAGAAGCTGGGATGGGGTAAAATTGTGCACAGTTAAAAGGACTGGTATTGAACAGGTGTCTGCTGGCCAAAGACAAGGGAAGAAAGAATGGGAAGTTGAAGTGGCTATCTGCCTGGGATGTCTCTTTTCTGTTTCAAAGGGATACAGACTAAAGCGTATTAGAGATAAGGAAAGGATTTGACAATTGGGATGTCACTTGTGACCTTTGCAAGAGACGTTTTGTCTTTCATTGAGCCAACGGGTATTCATCATCCTGGTGAATGGAGCATTAGACTGGACAAGATACATGGAGTCTAGATTTAGCTCTTCATCAGATTAGCTCTTTATAATGAAGGCATCATTGAGGGCACTTATTTCTCCAAAATAAAGGATGGCTAAGATCATATCCAACACCTTTTTAAATCTACTCTTTCCAAGGCATAAGACTGGCCATGGTATGAAAATAAAGATCCAATAAGAGTCAAAGACTGAGCCCTCAATGACAGCATAGTTTCCAAAAGTAAGCAATCCTTGTAACAACTCATCCTCAAGTGCTCCTTCCTGAGGCAAGGTTAGTTGTCGGGGGAAAAGCACTGAAATTCATATTTTAAGGGAAATAATATGATCAGTTTCTGATATGATTAGCCTGAGAATATCAAGATCTTTGACCATCTGATAAAGTTATTTTGCAATATGAGAAATATAAGAAAAGAATGAGCCACAAATTTAATGAACTTGAAATTCACTAATTTCAATACGATGAGTATATTGTGAGTCATTCCCTAGAGATATTTAGTACAACACACTAGATGGAAAGTTGTGATCACACCATTATTTTTTTAAGGCAAAATAGGTTCTGCCAACTCTTGAGCCAAAGAATGGAAAATATAAGTACATATAATGAAAACTTTAGAAACTTGATATTTAAAAATATGTATTACTTTGTCTGATACATATTCCTGTCAACATGTCTGTTATAATGCATTCTTTTGATCTATTCAGAATTTCTAACTGTCTAGTTGTACATTGATTGTGTACCTCCTACCACAAAGCTTAGAAACATTGACAGCATCCTCTTACAGTATAAAATGATGCAGTGTGAGGGAACATTTCTATTGCTTTCTCTCCAAAAAACGCTCATTCCAGGGTTAATTTGTTCGGTTCCAAGTCTTTGGTATCTTGTCTGTTCTTTTGAATATGGAGTTCCCAAAAAGAGATCTTTAGCATTGATTGATTGAAATTGCTACTAAAACAACCAAAGGCTCTGTTAGAAGGAGTGTGGATTTAAACTAGAGGTGTTTCAAAACCATTGCACTCTATCATTATCAAGACCACACCACCCACCTACCCATGGTGAATTAATCTGAGCTCACTTCCATTCTCTCCTCCCTAGAGCCCTGCTGCTCTTCTTTCACTTCTCATGCATGATTAGGTTCCTTGCGAAGCAGCTGGGCAGCCAGTTGATAGTGGAATTTAGGATTCAAGAGACCTGGCTGCAAGTCTTTCTCCTGCCTCTTATTGCTGTGTAGCATTTAACAATCACTCAATCAGAAGTTGAATGAATTTCTCTGTAAAAGAAAGACTAGGAGGGGGAAAGGAAAGGATACTGGAGGGTGAGGAGGATGAAGTACAACACTACATATATACATATGAAGACAGCATAATGAAACCAAACACTGTTTAAAAGAGAGAGGCAGGTAGGGAAGTGGGAATGGAAATGTAATGGAGGGGGTGAACTTATTCTAGGTACAGGGTACACATGTATGGAATTATCACAATCAAATCCCCTCTTATTAATGTATGATAATTTTTAAATAAAATTTTAAGTTTTTAAAAGGAAAAATTAATAAAACTTGTCTAATCTGCAAAGGATATAGAGCTGCCTTGTTGACAATGGGAGCTCTTTGCAAACCAATCTGACTTACTGTGGAAGGAAAGGCAGAGCTCAACAAATTTTTTATTATTTATTCACTTATTCATATGTGCATACATTGTTTGGTCCATTTCTCCCCCCTGCCCTCTGCCCCTTCCCTCTACCCCTCACCCCCTCACTTCCAGGCATGATCTGTTCTGCCCTCTTCTTCAATTTTGTTGAAGAGAAGACATAAGTGATAATAAGAAAGACATAGCATTTTTGCTAGTTTGAGATAAATTTAGCTATACACAGAGATTCTTAGCATTGCTTCCATGCACGTGTGTATTACAACCCAAATTGGTTTATCTCTACCAGACCTCTTCACTACTTCCCAGGCACCTTCCCACAGTGGACTCTGACAGTTTAAGATTACTTTATTCACTCCTCTACAGTGGGCACATCAAATACTTTCAAGTTTTAGGTTTCCTTCCCTTTCCCTATTCCTCCTGTATGCATTCTCCCCTTACCACGTAACCAATGTCCAATAATATTAGTGCATTGGTTTTAGTTCTAAAGTCCGCATATGAGGGACAACATACGATTTTTGGCCTTCTGAGGCTGGCTAACTTCGCTTAAGATGATGTTCTCCAGTTCCATCCATTTACTTGCAAATGACAAGATTTCATTCTTTGTGGCTGAGTAAAATTCCATTGTGTATAAAAACCACATTTTCTTAATCCATTCATCAGTAGTGGGGCATCTTGGCTGTTTCCATAACTTGGCTATTGTGAATAGCACTGCAATAAACATGGCTGTGCAGATGTCTTTGTAATAACCTGAGTCTCATTCCTTTGGGTATATCCCTAGGAGTGGGATTGCTGGATCACATAGCAGATCTATGTTTAGTTTTATAAGAAGCCTTCATATTGTTTTCCAAAGTAGTTACACTAGCTTACATCCCTACCAGGAGTGTGTGAGGGTTCCTTTCTCACCACGTCCTCCTGAACGTTTGGTGTTGGTGGTGTTCTTGGTGGTAGTAATTCTAACAGGAGTGAGGTGGAATCTTAGTGTGGTTTTGATTTGCATTTCCTTTATGGTCAGGGATGGTGAGCATTTTCTCATGTGTTTTTTGGCCATTTGGATTTCTTCCTTTGAAAAAGTTCTGTTCACTTCAGTTGCCCATTTCTTTATTGGTTCATTGATTTGGAGGGAGTTTAGTTTTTGAGCTCTCTGTATATTCTGGTTATCAGTCCTTTGTCTAATGTATAGCCAGTGAATATTTTCTCCCACTCTGTAGGTGTTCTCTTCAGTTTAGAGACCATTTCTTTTACTGTGCAGAAGCTTTATAATTTCACGTAGTCCCATTTGTCCATCCTTTCTCTTAGTTGCTGAGCAGCTGGGGTTCTATTGAGGAAGTCCTTGCCTATATCTATTACTTCCAGAGTGTTTCCTGCTCCTTCCTAATTTCAGAGTTTCAGGTCTTATATTAAGGTCCTTGATCCATTTTGAGTTGATAATAGTACAGGGTGGAAAACATGGATCTAGTTTCAGTTTCTTGCAGACAGATAACTACTTTTCCCAGCAACATTTGTTGAAGAGGCTGTCTTTTCTCAATCGTATGTTTTTGGCACCTTTGTCAAAAATGAGGTGGGCATAGTTGTGTGGATTCGTATCTGGGTCCCCTATTCTGTTCCACTGGTCTTCATGTCTGTTTTTGTGCCAGTACCATGCTGTTTTTTTATTGCTATAGCTCTGTAATATAGTTTGAAATTGGGTATTGTGATACCTCCTGTATGGCTCTTTTTCTTGAGTATTGCCTTGACTATTCACTGTCTCTTCTGTTTCCAGATGAAATTTAGGGTAGATTTTTCCAATCTCTGTGATGAATGTCATTGGGATTTTGATGGGAATTGTGTTGAACATGTAGACTGCTTTTGGTAGTATAGCCATTTTTACTATGCTGATTCTGCTAATCCATGCTGATTTCCACCTTCTGTAGTCTTCATCAATCTCTTTCTTCAGTGGTTTGTAGTTCTTCTTGTGGAGGTCATTTACATCCTTTGTTAAGTTTATTCCTAGGTATTTTTTTTGAGGCTATTGTAAATAGAATTGTTTTCATATATTCTTTCTCAATTTGTTCATTGTTGGTGTATAGAAAAGCTACTGATTTTTGGAAGTTGATTTTTTATCCTGCTACATTGCTGAAGTTGTTATGGTGTCTAGAAGTTTTGGGGTAGAGTTTTTGGGGTCTTTGAAGATAGGATCATGCCATCTGCAAATAGGGATATTTTGACTATCTTTAGGAATAGAATGCCTATTGTTATTCCTTTTATCTCTTCTTCTTGCCTTGTTGTCCTTGCTGGGAATTCCAGGACTATGTTGAATAGGAGTGGGGACAGTGGACACCCTTGTCTCATTTCTGACTTTAGGGGAAATGGTTTCAGTTTTTCTCCACTAAGTATGATATTGGCTACAGGTTTGTCATATATAGCCTTTGTAATGTTAAGGTACATTCTTTCTATTCCTAGTTTTCGTAGAGCTTTTATCATGAAGTGGAGTTGAATCTTACAGAAGGTTTTTTCTGCATCTATTGAGATGATTAAGTGTTTTTTGTCTTTGCTTCTATTAATGTGCTGTATTACATTTACTGATTTGCATATGTTGAACCACCCCTGCATACCTAGGATGAAGATGACTTGGTCATGGTGAATGATCTTTCTGATATGTTGTTGGATTTGGTTTGCCATTATTTTATTGAGGATTTTTGCATCAATGTTCATTAAGAAGATTGGCCTTTAGTTCTCCTTTTTGGATGTGTCTTGGTCTGGTTTTGGGATGAGTGTAATACTAGCTTCATAGAATGAGTTAAGCAGTGTTCCTTCCCTTTCTATTTTTTGGAAAAGCTTAAGGAGAGTTGGTATTAGTTCTTCTTTAAAGGTCTGATAGAATTCAGCAGAGAATTCATCAGTTCCCAGACTTTTCTTTTTTGGGAGACTCTTTATTGCTGCTTCAATTTGTTGAGTGTTATAGATCTGTTTAAGTGGCTAATATCCTGGTTCAGTTTTGGATGGTCATAAGTATCTATAAATTTGTCCATTTCTTTGAAATTTTCAATATTATTGGAATATAGGTGTTCAAAATAGTTTCTGATGATTTCCTGGATTTTCTTGGTGTTTGTTGTTATCTCCCCTTTTGAATTTCTGATTTTACTGATTTGCGTCTTTTCCCTCCTCATTTTAGTCAGATTTGCCAAGGGTTTGTCAATCTTGTTTATTTTCTCAAAGAATCAGCTTTTTGTTTCATTGATTCTTTGTATGTATTTTTTGTCTCTATTTCATTAATTTCAGCCTTATTTTATTATTTCTTTCTGCTTGATTTGAATTTTGCTTGTTCTTATTTTTCTATGAGTTTGAGATGTATCATTAAGTCATTTAGTTGAGATCTGTCTTTCCTTCTAATATATGCACTCAGGACTATAAACTTTCCTCTTAGGATTGCCTTTGCTGTGTCCCATAGGTTCTGGTAGGTCATGTTTTCATTTTCATTAACTTCCAGGAACCTCTTAATTTCCTCTTTCATTTCATCAATGACCCTCTGATCATTGAGCAATGTGTTGTTCAGCTTCCAATTGTTTGCATATTTTCTGCTGTTGTTTTTGTTGTTCAGTTCTAGTGTTAATGCATGGTGATCAGATAGAATGCAGGGGATTATTTCTATTTACTTATATTGTCTGGGACTTCCTTTGTGCCCTAAGATATAATCAATTTTGGAAATTTTGGAGCTACTGAGAAGAATGTATATTGTGTTGATGTTTGAAATATTCTGTAGACATCAGCTTGGTCCATTTGATCTATGGTGTGATTTAGTTCTAGAATTTCTCTACTAATTTATTTGTTTGGATGACCTATCTATTGGTGATGGGGGGTATTAAAGTTTCTCAGTACCACTGTGTTGGAGTTAATATATGCTTTTATGTCCTTTAGATGAAATTGGGTGCACTGACATTGGGTGCATATAGGTTGATAATTGTTATTTCCTTTTGGTGTATTTCCCATTTTATTAATATGAAGTATCCTTCTTTATCTCATTTGATCAATTTAAGTTTGAAGTCTACTTTGTCTGATATAAATATTGCTACTCTTGCCTGTTCTTGGGAGCCATTGGCTTGCTAAATCATCTTGCAGCCTTTCATCCTAAGCCAGTGTTTGTTTCTGTCAATAAGATGGATCTCCTGTAAACAACAGACTGCCGGAGATTTTTTTTTAATCCAGTTTGCCAAACGGTGTCTTTTGATGGGGAAGTTGAGCCCATTGACATTCAATGTTAATATTGACAAGTATGTGGTGAGTCCTGTCATTTATTTGGTTTTGTTGTTTAAGAACTTGATTGTGTGCAGCTAAATCAATGCTACTCTCTGATTCCTTGTCTTTTCATCTCCTGTGGTTTGATACTGCCTATCCTCTAGTGATTTTGTTTGCTTTCATCTTCTGTGTGCAAAAGTTCTTGGAGAATCTTTTGTAGTGGTGGTTTGGTGGTCACATACTGTTTTAGTTTCTGCTTATCATGGAAGATTTTTATTGCTCCATCTATTTTGAATGATAGTTTTGCTGGGTAGAGTATCCGAGGGTTGAAGTTATTTTCATTCAATGTCCGGAATACCTCACTCCATGCTCTTCTTGCTTTTAAGGTTTCCATCGAGAAATCTGCTGTGATTTTGATGGGTTTACCTTTGTATGTTATTTGTTTTTTCTCTCTTTCAGCCTCCAATATTGTTTCTGTGTTCTCTGTGATTATTGTTTTAATGTTAATATTCTGTGGGGAGGTTCTCTTTTGTTCAAGTCTGTTTGGTGTCCTGGAGGCTTTCTGTACCTGAATGGACAAATCTTTCTCAAGATTTGGGAAATTTTTTGTTATTATTGTATTGAATATATTATGAAGTCCTTTTGCTTGGATCTCTTCTCCTTCCTCAATGCTCACAATTCTGAGGTTTGGTCTTTTGATGGAGTCAGTGAGTTCTTGCATATTCCTTTCACAGGTCTTGAGTTGTCTGACAAACACTTCTTCAGTTTTTTCTTTAATTTCTCTTTTATCTTTGAGTCTTGAGATTCTGTCCTTCACTTATTCTAGTCTGCTGGAGTGGCCTTCCACTGTGTTTTGTGTTTATGTTTGATTATTTTTTCTGAGGTTTTCCAAGTCTTGGGTCACTTTCTCTTTAATATTTTCTTTTTCATCTTTCAGTCACTTATCTCTCTATTTATAGTGTCCTCTGTTTCACTCTGGTGTTTATTTAGGACTCTTCTGAGTTCATTTATTTGATTCTGTGTCTTCTCATATTCTTTATTTTTGGTGTCTTGTAGCCCTTGTGTGTGTTTGGTTGTATTTATGTTGTGTAGTGTAGGGTGCTTGTGTCAGGGATTGCATGGGGTTGGGGTTGTGTAAAGTTGGTATAGTAGGTTGGTCAGCAGGCAGTGAGTATGTAGGAGGGAGAGGTAGTCTGGTGAAGGTTGGAGGAGAATGGGAGGGAAAGTTGTGGGCAGGGGGAGAGAGTAGATGAGAAGGGGCAGAAAGAGTAGTTGGGAAGGACAGCAATGGATTTTAGTACAGGAGAAGGAGGGAGAGTGAAGAGAGTGAGAGTAGGCATGAGACGATGATGATGGTAAAGTTGTAGTATAGAAAGAAAATAGGAATAAAAATAAAAAACCCACAACAATAAAACAGACAAACAAGCAAAACAACAAGTAAAAAAAAAAAAAAAACCACCAGGTTCAGGAACAATAGAATTTCAGTCTTAAAGTTCTGGAGTTGCTCCTCCAGCATCCATTCCTGGTATTGGCATATAAGCAGAAGCTCTGATGTGGTCTCACCAGGTGCTTGGCTTGTGAGTGGTGTTTTGTTCTTCTGTCTACCAGTTTAATTGGAATTGTGAGGTGAGGTAGGTTTGCCAGATCATGCAGGGTGGTTAGAGCAGTTGATTTCCCCAGCTGATAGCTTTGTTATCCTTCAGCTGCAGCTGTTTGGTTCATTCCTCCCCCAACAGGGTGGGGTAGTTCAGTTTTGAATGCTGCCCTCTGGTTCAGATCAGCTCTGCAATCCACTACCTGCCCTGCTTTGGAGGTGGCTTTTCACTGTGTTTGTTTACTGGGATTTCTGCTCTGGGGGTTTATTTCTCTGCCCCATCCCTTTTCTCTGAGGCAAATTGTATCCCACCTGCCCCCTCTGCTGTCTGTGTTTTATAACAGTTCATTGTTTGTTTTTCAGTTTTGTGGGGCAGTTCAGTTTTGGGTGCTGGTTTCTGGCTCAGGAAATGAGCTCTGTTGTCTGCTACCTGCCTTGCTCTGGGCAGTGGCTTATTTTCTGCCTGTTCTCAGTCTTTGCTGCCTTTCCTGTGTTTGTTTACTGGTAGTTCAGCACTGAGATTAGCTCCTTGCTCCTCCCCCTTTCTCGGGTGCAGTTTCAGCATTCCACCCGCCCTCTCCACTGTCTGTGCTAGATTACAGTTCGCTGTTTATTATTCAGTTTTGTTGATGGGTTGATCAGTCTGCCCAGGGGCTGTGCTGGTTAATGTTCCCAGGGGTGGATAAGGGAGTTCCATGTGATGCAAGGTACTCACCTGTTTGTTCTATCAATTGATGCACAGGCAGGTTTGGAGCCAGAGGGAGTGGCAGCAGTAGTGGCAGTGGGAAATGGCACCAAATTTTCTCAGTGTAACATGGCTTGGGGAGGCTTTCCATGGGTTAGGGGTTCAGGATGTTGAAAGTTTGATTCTGATTGATGCTTTATTTCCACTTGATGGAGGAAGGAGAAGAGAAGGAAAAAAATTGCCATGGGTTTCCCCAGCACTGGACCTGCCTTGCTGGCTGTGCAGCAGGTTGCAGCTCTTAGGTGCAATTAAAGGCTAATTTGAGGGTCAGTCTTTGAATTTTTTCCTGCATCTAATGTGATGGCAGTTATTATTTTGACTAGAAGCAATCAGAATTACCTCAGTGTGGCTCAAACATCTCAGCAGGGTTTTTGGAGTCACAGAGCTTAGGATTTCTGCTTTCATACCATAATCACCATCTTGGATCTCCACAGCTCAACAACTTGAATGCTGTCCTCCCAAAGCACAGGAGCCCCTTTCCTTCTGATCCAGTCCTCCTGTGTGCAACCAGGGAGCCATGGGGTTGCTGCTGTGCTTGGGTGTGTCTATTGAAGAACATCTTTATGAAATGAAGGCAGACTAGCCCAAGCAGAGTTCCCTGCTAGCCTGTCTTGCATCCAGGTCTTTCAGGAAAGGGCTTTCAGCCACTCAGGCTGGCTTTGGGGGTAGTTTCAAATCACTAACCTGGTGCCTCATTTTTCTGAATTACAAAAGTCAAAATATGGTCATTTTAGACAGATTTTTATCCTCTGTATAACAAAACAGACACTGTACAACAAGAAATGATTTTGTTGAGCAAGGAATCATCAACTCAAACAAAAACATGACATTTTATGTGATATATATGTACATATTCCATATATATATAATGGAATATGTTCAGCCATAAAAGAATTAAATCCTGTAATTTGCAACAATATGGCTGGAACTGGAAATCATTATGTTAAGTGAAGTGATCCAGGAATAGAAAGACAAATGTACCATATGATCTCATTCAAATGTGGAATCTAAAAAAGTTGATCTGATAGTAGTTGAAAGGATAGTAGTGGTTATCAGAGACTGAGGAAAGCAGGGGGAGGGAGAGATGTGGATGAAATTATAATTAAAGAGAGAGATAGTTCTAGTGTTCCAATACAAAATAGTGACTACAAATGAAGATAATATGTCATATAACATAAGAACTACAAATGAAGATAATATGTCATATAACATAAGAACTACAAATGAAGATAATATGTCATATAACATAAAAACTAGAATGTTTTCACCATGGTAATAAAATGATAAATGTTTGAGGAGATACATACACTTACCTTGATTTGAACATTACATAATATATATGTTCACCAAAAGATCACAAAATATGTACAATTTTAATATGTACAATTTAAATATGTACAATTTTATTTACCAATTAAAAATTTTAGAATGATTTTTTTTATAGCTCCCTAAATTACCAAAGGACTCCTATCTGTGTCAAATGCATCTAAGTCAATGAACAACTCCATCCCATTTTGGGATCTGATATGAAGCCAAACTCAGTCCCAGAGTAACAGAACAGGACAGAATTTGTTCTGGAACTTTTTCTCCTAATAGATTACTTCTATTATCTCTATGTAACCAAATAAGCTTTAGTTAAAACTCTTGAATTAATTTTTCCAATACTGTGGGCCCACATAGTTATGACCTTAGTCAAATTATGATTCCAAAAATAAATCTCAATTTTCTGTGGTGTCCAGGATTGCATTTGACTGTGTATCTATCACCAGACTAAAAAAAGCTGACCCACCACAACTTCTGAAAACAGCCCCCAGAATAACCAATATGAATTTCTCTGCTCTGAATATGCCTAACTTTCAGAGAAAGAGCTATTAGCTCAGAGATCAATGATTTAAAAAATTTTATTCTATACTCTCTTCTCTTATAAATAATATGAGATCATTTTAAGACACCACATTACAGTAGTCAATTGCTTCCTTCAAAAGGTATTTTTATTTCTCTCAATTTCATTTCTACCATATGATTCAAAATAACTAGCATTCAATTTTAAATAGAGCTGTCCCATTTATTGTCTAATTAGATTATCAGACTATTGTCCCTATATTGAGGGTGATGGATGAGAATCACAGCACAGTGCTGCTGCAATATAGACACAGATGGAATGAGTCAATCAGTGAGTTGATTTTAAATGACTTGTTCAAGCATGGATCGCTAGGAAGATCAGATCTGAACCTATAATTTTGCTCTTTCTGTCATATTACACTCCCTCTACTCTAACACAAAAGAGTTTTGAGCTAGTTGTCACATCTAATACAGATTTACAAGTACTTGGTTATACTTCCTCTCATGCTCATGTGAAAATGTTAATCTCAGAGTTCCACATTCTAAGGAAATAAACTGAAATGTTCATTATGTTAAAGATGTAGACATTCTTTCTTCTCTCTCTCTCTCTCTTTTCCTTGGGTAGGCTCTAAAGAAGTTTTGAACTTCATATTTTAAAACAGATTGTTCCCTTGTTCCATTCCTGAAACTTGTTTCATTGTTGAGAATCCCAGAAATTGCATGTAACTGTGCAACTGTAGGCTGAGGAGGAGTGGGAGAGAATGTAATTTGACACCAGTTGCTTTAGAAATCAACTAGTTATGTTATACAGATCATGTGTTCTTTTCTCAGGAATATTTAGAGTAGGAGGAAAAAGTACAGCAATAGTAAAATAAAAAGGCTTCACTCTGATTACCACAGAGGAAAGATTCTCCAAAGATCTCATGGCTCCAATTGAAAGCCCTCGTTTATAAGGCTATTGCTAGACCTGAGCATATAATACTAGAACACCAGACAGGGAGAGCAGAGTATAAGACATGCAGAGGAATAGAAGAATAGAATGGCCACTAAGAATGCTAGAAAGTCCAGGTTTTAGTCTTTCCCATAACATTTTGTGAATGATCACAAAGCAAGTTTGGGTAAATAGCAAAGAGGAAATACAGCCTTACTCACTGTTACATTTCTTTCACAAAATGATGAACTCGTTCTCCTGTCAGAAGAATACAAATGGCATTGCATTATATTATGAGATTACAAGTGCTCCTTGACCTTAAATACAACATTCTTTTAAATCTACCATGCTTTAGAGAAGTTAGGTGCTTTTGAATTAAACACATTGGAATTACTGGCGTTAAGTATAACAATCTTGAAGGTACTGTGCAAAAATTTTAGAGAGGACACACAGATGCTTCTCCACTTATGATAATGTCACATCCAGACAAGGCCATCATAAACTGAGATTTTCATAAATTAAAAAAGCATTTAATTCATCTAACCTACCAAACATCCTAGTTTGGCCAGACAGCACACTGTGGCTGATTTTCCTTGCAATCACATGGCAGCCAGTTAACATGCCCAATGTTATAGAAGAGTATCACACCATATATTTCTGGCCCTAAAAAAGATCTAAATTCAAGTTTTGAACTACAGTTTCTACTGAATATGTGCCTCTGAGCTATCAAAATCAGGAATGTCTATACTCCTGAGGAACACAACTTCAGGCATACCCCATTGGTTGTCTGATACTAAGAAATCAGATAAAATTGTATCCTTTGAAAAGAAAGATAATCAACAACCTGTGCATAATACTCATTTCTTAATCCAGTAGGAGCTGAGATCAGTTGTCAAACTTTCACACTTTCATTGATTCATAGTGAGCCAGGTTCTGAAGTCTTTACTAGAGAACAAAGATATCACCATAGGTCTAAAGGACAAGAAACATAATGGGTTTCTTGAAATCCAAATTGAAAAGACATTTCTTGGGTGATGAATCATTTTCAGTTATTGTATTTCTTGACTAATTGAGGATTTGGAAGAAAAGTTCCTGTCCAAATGTTTGTCATTTTACATATTTCTACACTAATCCATTGTTTTCCTGAATCAATGAGTAAGGTTTGTTGAAACTACCTGCACATAGTTTACACAAAGAACAGGGACACAGTACCAGTGCTGAGGATTGCATAGGCTGTATGGTACAATAGACTAGAAGCAGAGCATGACCCTCAAGCTCAGAGGGGACAGAGTGTAGAAGGAGGGAGGGACCTTTTATGGCCACAGACTCCTTAAATGATCTGATATGAATCCTTTCCCAGCCAGTTTGCATATCCAGATCAAGTTTTCCATACAATTCTACCAAAAGCCATTCTTGGAACCCTGAGATATATATATTTGACTCTTGAAGTTCCTTTATTTACCAATTTGCATTCTTATACTAATTTACTTTATTATCAAAATGAATTTATTTTATTATTTCCCCAATTTTTCAAAGGGTGACATGTGGGAAAATATTTCTGTCTAAATTTCTAATAGACAAGGCATTATTTTTAAACTTATCCTTACCTAGGCTTCTTGATAAAGCATTTGTACAAGTGTGCTCCAATACCCTACAAAACCAGTGGGGAAGATATTATTATTTATACTTCATAGGTCAAGGAATTGGGTAGCCAGATGTTAAGCTACAGAGATAAGACTAGAATTTCTGCCCTCTGGTTTCCTACTCTCCATGATATAAGCTTTCAAACTGCCCTCTGGGAGTTCCTTTTGGGGCAGAAGTGGGGGAGTCTATGAACACATGAAAACAGTACTGAGTTTTACTCAGAGTAGACACCTGTGTTTTGGCTTTACATGGTGGGTCTATGTTGAAGTTTGTGTTGAAATTACTTGGTTATATTAAATATTTATTTCTCACTGTATTAATTTTCCTTATTATATATTTACATCAAATATGGAAGTATTTTAACATAACAAGTGTCTGTGAACATTTGAGTTAAATATCAAACGCATGATATAGAAGCATATACAAAGCTGGTCATAGTGGCCCCATACAAGCTACTCAGGAGGAAGAAATCAGGAGAATCATGATTTGTGGCCAGCCAGGGCAAAAAAGTTAGTGAGACCCTATCCCACAAAACAAGCCAGGTGCGGTGGTACACATCTATAATGCTAGCTATGTGGAGGTAGCGGTAGGAGAATCATGTTCCAAGGCAAGCCCAGGCAAAAAGTGTAAGATCCTATCTGAAAAGTAACTAAAGCAAAAAAGGCTGATGGTATGACTCCAGTGGTAGAGTGCTTGCCTAACAAGTATAAGGTCCTGAGTTCAGTTCCCAGTACCATAAAAAAAAAGCTTATATAATTCTCATCATAGAATCCTAGATTAAAAGAAGGCTGGTCCCTTCTTTGATAGCATTCCAAAGCTTAGTAGAAATAAACAAGATGAGATATAGCAAACCCAAGGATTCTGTGTAGATCCTGTTGTCTGGGAATAGTGAGTGCTGGAGTAAATGACTGGTTTAAGACTAAGAGTGCAACTCTCTTTCCCAGCTTGAGTTGATCAAGCAGAGAGAAGGCAGTAACTGAGCTAAAACCAAATAGTGTGTTATGCAACAGAAGAAAAAGAAGTACTGAGAGCACTTAGGTTAGGCTTGGGAGAGAGGAGAAGTATGGAAAACAGTGAAGAGAGCTGGTGAGAAAAGAAAATATAGAACATTATATGAGGAAGTGAAACAACTCAGCTTTATGATTTTTTTGTATTGGTTATTTTTTTAAATTTTATTCATATGTGCATACAATGTTTGGGTCATTTCTCCCCCCTTCCCCCTGACCCCTCCCTTACCCCCCAATCCCCTCCCTTTCCCCCCCCAACCCTTCGCTATCAGGCAGAAATTATTTTGTCCTTATCTCTAATTTTGTTGAAGAGAGAGTATAAGCAATAATAGGAAGGAAGAAGGGTTTTTGCTAGTTAAGGATAGCTATACAGGGAGTTGACTTGCACTGCTTTCCTGTACATGTGTGTTACCTTCTAAGTTAATTCATCTCGAACTAACCTTTTCTCTAGTTCCTGGTCCCCTTCTACTACTGGCCTCAGTTGCTTTAAAGTATCTGCATTAGTTTCTCTGCGTTGAGGGCAACAAATGCTATCTAGTTTTTTGGGTGTCTTACCTATCCTCACACATGCCTGGTGCACTCTTGCTTTATCTTGTGATCAAAGTCCAATCCCCTTATTATGTTTGCCCTTGATCTAATGTCCACATAGGAGGGAGAACATATGATTTTTGGTCTTTTGTGCCAGGCTAACCTCACTCAGAATGATGTTCTCCAGTTCCATCCATTTACCTGCAAATGATAACATTTCATTCTTCTTCACGTCTGCATAAAATTCCATTGTGCATATATACCACATTTTTTAAATCCATTCGTCAGTAGTGGGGCATCTTGGCTGTTTCCATAACTTGGCTATTGTGAATAGTACTGCAATAAACATGGGTGTGCAGGTGCCTCTGGAATAACCTGTGTCACATTCTTTTGGATATACCCCCAAGAGTGGTATTGCTGGATCATATGGTAGATCTATGTTTAGATTTTTAGAAAGCCTCCAAATTTTTTTCCAGAGTGGTTGTACTAGTTTACATTCCCACCAGCGGTGTAAGAGAGTTCCTTCTTCCCCGCATCCTCGCCAACACCTGTTGTTGGTGGTGTTGCTAATGATGGCTATTCTAACAGGGGTGAGGTGGAATCTTAGTGTGGTTTTAATTTGCATTTCCTTTATTGCTAGAGGTGGTGAGCATTTTTTCATGTGTTTTTTGGCCATTTGAATTTCTTCTTTTGAGAAAGTTCTGTTTAGTTCACTTCCCCATTTCTTTATTGGTTCAATGATTTTGGAAGAGTTTAGTTTTTTAAGTTCCCTGTATATTCTGGTTATAAGTCCTTTGTCTGATGTGTAGGTGGCAAATATTTTCTCCCACTCTGTGGGTGGTCTCTTCCGTTTAGAGACCATTTCTTTTGATGAGTAGAAGCTTTTTAGTTTTATGAAGTCCCATTTATCTATGTTATCTCTTTGTTGCTGAGCTACTGGAGTTCCATTCAGAACGTTCTTGCCTATACCTATTAGTTCCAAACTATTTCCTACTCTTTCCTGTACCAACTTTAGAGTTTGTGGTCTGATATTAAGATCCTTGATCCATTTTGAGTTAATATTGGTATAAGGTGATATACATGGACCTAGTTTCATTTTTTTGCAGACTGCTAACCAGTTTTCCCAGCAGTTTTTGTTGAAGAGGCTGTCTTTTCTCCATCATATATTTTTAGTGCCTTTGTCAAAGACAAGTTGGTTATAGTTGCGTGGCTTCATATCTGGGTCCTCTATTCTGTTTCACTGGTCTTCATGTCTGTTTTTGTACCAGTACCATGCTGTTTTTATTGTTATTGCTTTGTAATATAGTTTGAAGTCAGGTTGTGATACCTCCAGTGTTGTTCTTTTTACTGAGTATTGCCTTGGCTATTCATGGCCTCTTGTGTTTCCATATAAATTTAATGGTAGATTTTTTTCAATCTCTTTGATGAATGTCATTGAAATTTTGATGGGAATTACATTAAACATGTAGATTACTTTTGGGAGTATCGACATTTTTACTATGTTGATTCTACCAATCCATTAGCATGGGAGATCTCTCCACTTTCTATAGTCTTCCTCAATCTCTTTCTTCAGAAGTTTATACTTTTCCTTGTAGAGGTTATTCACATCCTTTGTTAAGTTTATACCTAGGTATTTGATTTTTTTTAGTCTATTGTAAATGGAATTGTTTTCATATATTCTTTCTCAGTTTGTTCATTATTAGTGTATAGAAATGCTAGTGATTTTTCTATGTTGATTTTATATCCTGCTACCTTGCTATAGCTAGCTGTTGATGGTGTATAGGAGCTTTTGAGTAGAGTTTTTTGGGTCTTTAAGGTATAGGATCATATCATCTGCAAATAGGGATATTTTGACAGTTTCTTTACCTATTTGTATTCCTTTTATTCCTTCTTCTTGCCTAATTGCTCTGGCTAGGAATTCCAGTACTATGTTGAATAGGAGTGGAGATAGTGGGCATCCTTGTCTGGTCCCTGATTTTAGAGGGAATTATTTCATTTTTTCACCATTAAGAATAATGCTGGCTTTAGGTTTGTCATATATAGCTTTTATAATGTTGAGGAACTTTCCTTCTATTCCTAGTTTTCTTAGAGCTTTTATCATGAAGTGGTGTTGGATCTTATCAAAGGCTTTTTCTGCATCTATTGAGATGATCAGGTAGTTTTTGTCTTTGCTTCTGTTAATGTGGTTTATTACGTTTATTGATTTTCATATGTTGAACCACCCCTTCAGCTTTATGATTTATTGCTACAGAGTGAGAGGGAAGAAGAAAGGAATAGGAACAATGATTTTTGGGTTTTTAAGTTCCATGTACTGAATATGCCAAAAACCAACAAGGGAATGTAGAGTATCAGTGAGTTTGTTGGAAACTTGATGAATTTAGTTTGAGTATGCTTAATTTGTGTGGCTACGAGATATCCATGGAGAGATGTAAACTTGGCATATCCCTGAAGGACAGCTCAATGAAGATCAAGAAAGGGTTTTTATAGCCCTTAGGGTGTTCTGTGCTTTTTCTCATGAAGCTCCTTTTTCCAGAACCTTCTACAGTCTCTACCACCATCTTCTTTCTTTAACATTTCCTGTCACACTTATTAGAATTATCTTGATCACATAAGAATACATAGACAAGTCCTTCATGTACAGAGAATGACAGCTAAAAGGCAGTGGAGAATAGAAAAAGCCCTGGATATGGATAAGGAGGCTAAGTGTGAGTCCTAACTATTTCATGTATAGTCATGTACCACCTAATGACTTTTCAGTGAGCAACAGACCATACATACAACAGTGGTCCCATAAGAGCATATTTCCTAGTAACTTCAGAGCTATATTAGCTTGTATAAATACATTCCTGACCATGCAATGACAACATTGCCATATCATGCATTTCTCAGATGGATCCCCACAATTCAATATATGGCAATACTAACTTTGCGATTGGATCGAATTATCTAGCATCCTTTTCTCAGTTTCCCCCATCTACCTAAAGAGATAATATCTATTCACAAAATTTTGTCAGAATTAAATGAGATCTGTCCAAGGGCTTTTGAAATGATAAAAACCCATGTTACAGTGAAGATAGTATGAAATATGATAAATATAAGAATGTTTCAAGTCAAATGTTTTAGATATTCACAGAAGAGCACATGCTCTCTACACATATTGCAACTGATACTTTCCTTACTGTTTTAATCTTAATACAGACATAGACAGAAAATCACAACCCCATGAAAACATCCCAAATTCTTTTCAGGTAAAGAAGATCCACAGTTTGTCCGTGGTATTTACTTATTAAAACTGCAAGTTATAAATTCTAATGTTTTTATTCCTAATTAGGGCTTTAAGTATGGAAGGAGTCAAAAATTTTATTATTTTAACCATGGAATGGGCAGAAAACTTCATACAGAGATAGGAAAAACTTATAAACCATTAGTCTCAAGAGTCTGAAAACTCAAAGCTCATTGAGGGTAATGGTTGTGTTTCTTTTATTGATGACCATCTTAGCAACCTTTATGAAATTATAAATTCCATTCCAACTCCAAAAAAACAATCTAGATACCTGAATGGTTTTTGAATTGCAGCAAGTTGTTCATTCTTACAAATAACTCAATCATATTACTATTTTCTAATCTGAGTGAAATTACAAAGGAATGCTAATTCTAGTCCAGGAAAGGCAATTGTAATCAGAATTCCTGTAGCATTTCTTACCCATACTTGTGAATCATGGATGCAAAACCAAGACCCAAAAATTGTCAGAAATTGTACGTCTTTAAAAATGCCTTGTATGTGAGAAATCATTAACATAAAATGGCAAGACAGGAAGTAAAAATGAACTGCACAAATAGCAGTATAAGTATACATTACTCGTGAAGCAACTTATCTTGCATTTGCATTAATCTGAAGGAGAGAAATAATTACTGACTTTTTTTATTGTTGTCCAGTGCGGATGCATTGTAGCATTTACAAAGGTCTTACGATGTTATCAAATATATCATCATGCCCCCCCCCCCACCAACTCTCCACTGAGTCCTGGAACAGTTCCAACAGTTATCATTTTTACATTTACTTGAATGTATATACATTGCTTGCATTATATTCATCCTCCTACCCCTTCCTCTGCCACCTCCCCCCTCCAACCAGTGCCAATTCCCCCTCCACCAGCACAACCTGTTCTGCCCTACTGTTGTCCAATTTTGTAGAAGAAAAAACATAAAAGATAAAATGAGAAACAGGACGCTTTGCCAGTTTGAGATAAAGATAGCTACACAGGGAGTTTCCTTGTGTTGTTCCCATGCATATGTGTATTACTGCTCCAACTGATTCACCTCTTCCAACCTCTTCCCTCTAGTCTACATCCCACAATGGCCCCAGACAGTTTAAAATTTCTATATTCATGCTTGTACAGTGAGCACATCAACCTCATTCAAGTTTTTGGCTTTCATCCCTTGCCCTATCGTTCCCTTACACATCCTCCCCTTAGTGTAACCCATGTCCCATAATATTGCTGCATTTGTTTTAGGTCTACAATCTGCCTATGAGGGAGCATATGCAGCTTCTGGCCTTATGAGCCTGACTAACTTCACTTAAGATGATGTTCTCCAATTCCATCCATTTACCTGCGAATGACAACATTTCATTCTTCATTGTGGCTAAGTAAAATTCCATTGCATATGAATACCACATTTTCTTAATCCATTTCTCAGTAGTGGGCATCTTGGCTGCTTCCATAACTTGGCTATTGTGAATAGTGCTTCAATAAACATGGGTGTGCAGGTACCTTTGTTGTAACCTGTCTCGCTTTCCTTTGGGTATATCCTTAGGAATGGCATGGCTGGATTGTATGGCAGATCTATTTCTAGTTTTTTAAGGAGACTCCATACTGTTTTCCATAGTGGTTTTACTACCTTAAATTCCCACCAGGAGTGTATAAAGGTTTCTTTTTTCCCCATATCCTGGCCAAAATTTTTGTTGGTGGTGTTCTTGATGGTAGCATTCTAAAAGGAGTGAGATGGAATCTTAGTGTGGTTTACATTTGCATTTCCTTTATGGCCATGGATGGTGAGCATTTTCTCATGTGTCTTTTGACAATTTGGACTTCTTCCTTTGAAAAAGTTCTGTTCAGTTCAGTTGCCCATTTCTTTATTGGTTCATTGATTTTGGGGAAGTTTAGTTTCTTGAGCTCCCTGTATGTTCTGGTTATCAGTCCCTTGTCTGGTTTATAGCTAGCAAAGATTTTCTCCCATTCTATAGGAGGCTTCTTCAGTATAGAGACCATTTCTTCTGTTGTGCAGAAGCTATTTAATTTCATGTAGTCCCATTTTTCCATCCTTTCTCTTAGTTGCTGGGTTGCTGGAGTTCTATTGAGGAAGTCCTTGCCTATAACTATTGCTTCTAGAGTATTCCCTGCTCTTTCCTGTACTAACTTCAGAGTTTTGGGTCTGATACTAAGGTCCTTAATCCACTTTAAGCTGATACTAGTACAGGGTGATAGACATGGATCTAGTTTCAGTTTTCTGAAGTAGATAACCACTTTTCCCAGCAACACTTGTGAAGAGGCTGTTTATCCTCCATTGTATGTTTTTGGCACCTTTGTCAAAAATAAGGTGGGCATAGCTGTGTGGATTCATACCCAGGTCCTCTGTTCTATTCCACTGGTCTTCATATCTGTTTTTGTGCCAGTACCATGCTGTTTTTATTGCTATTGCTTCGTAATATAGTTTGAAGTCAGGTATTGTGATACCTCCAGCATTCCTCTTTTTGCTGTGTATTGCCTTGGCTATTCACTGTCTCTTCTGTTTCCAAATGAACTTTAGGGTTGATTTTTCAATCTCTGTCATGAATGTCATTAGGATTTTGATGGGAATTGCATTGAACATGTAGATTGCTTTGGGCAGTATAGCCATTTTTATTATGTTGATTCTGCCAGTCCATGATCACGGGAGAGCTTTCCATCTTCTGTAATCTTCAATTTCTTTCTTAAATGGCTTGTAGTTTTCCTTGTAGAGGTCATTTATATCCTTTGTTAAGGTTATTCTTAAGTATATGATTATTTTTGAGGCTATTGTAAATGGAATTGCTTTCTTGTATTCTTTCTCAATCTGTTCATTGTTGTTGTATAGAAAGTCTACTGATCTTTGTAAGTTGATTTTGTATCCTGCTACATTGCTAAGCTGTTTAGGGTGTCTAGGATGTTTTGGGTGGAAGTTTTTATCTTTTAGATATAAGATCATGTCTTCTGTGAATAGGGATACTTTGACTTCTTCTTTACCTATTTGTTTTCCTTTTATTTTTTCTTTCTTCCTTATTGCTCTGGCTAGGAATTCCAAGACTATGTTGAACAGGAGTGGAGAGAGTTTGCAGTTTTGTCTCCTTCCTGACTTTAGGACAAATGGTTTCAGTTTTTCCCTATTAAGTATGATGTTGGCTATAGGTTTGTCATATATAGCCTTTATTATGTTGAGGTACATTCCTTCTATTCCTAGCTTCATCAGAGCTTTTATCATGAAATGGTGTTGAATTTCATCAAAGGCTTTTTCTGCATCTGTTGAGATGATTAGGTGGTTTTTGTCATTGCTTCTGTTAATATGCTATACTACATTTAATGGTTTGTGTATGTTGAACCATCCCTGAATTCCTGGGATGAAACTTCCTTGGTCATGGTGAATGATTTTTCTGATATGTTGTTGGATTTGGTTTGCCACTACCTTATTAAGGATTTTTGCATCAATATTTATTAAGGAGATTGGCCTCTAGTTCTCTTTTTTGGATGTGTCCTGTCCAGTTTTAGGATGAATGTAATACTGGCTTTGTAGAATGAGTTAGGCAGTATTCCATCCCTCTCTATTTCATGGAAAAGTTTAAGAAATGTTGGTATTTTTTGTTCTTTAAAGGTCTGGTATAGTTCAGTGGAGAATCCATCAGGTCCTGGGCTTTTTTGGGGGGAGAGACTATTGCTGCTTCAATTTTTTTGCATGTTATAGATCTGTTTATGTGATTAATAACCTCTTAGTTCAGTTTTGGATGGTCATAAGTATCTAGAAATGTGTCCATTTCTTCAAGATTTTCCAATTTATTAGAATATAGGTTCTCAAAGTAGTGTCTGATGATTCCCTGAATTTCCTTGGTGTTTGTTGTTATCGCCCCTTTTTTATTTTTAATTTTATTAATTTGGGTCTTTTCCCTCCTCATTTTAGTCAGATTTGCCAGAAGTTTGTCAATTTTGCTTATTTTTTCCAAGAACCAGCTTTTTGTTTTATTGATACTTTTAATGGACTTTTGGCCTCTATTTCATTAATTTTGGTCCTTATTTTTATTATTTATTTCCATCCACTTGGTTTGGGTTTAGCTTGTTCTTGTTTTTCTTGGAGTTTGAGATTAGCATTAGGTTGTTTATTTGAGATCTCTCTGTCCTTTTAATATAAGCACTCATGGCTGTAAACATTCTTCTTAGGACTGCCTTTGCTGTGTCCCATAGGCTCTGGTAGGTGGGGTTTCATTTTCATTAGCTTCCAGGAACCTTCTGATTTCCTCTCTTATTTCTTCTATGACCCACTGATCATTTAACAATGTGTTGTTCAGCCTCCAATTGTTTGTGTATTTTCTGCTGCTGCTTTTGTTGTTGAGTTCTAGTTTTATTGCATTGTGACCAGATAGTACACAGGGTGTTATTTCAGTTTTCTTATATTTGCTGAGACTTGCTTTGTGCCCTAAGATATGATATATTTTGGAGAAAGTTCCATGGGCTGCTGAGAAGAATGTATATTGTGCTGTTGCCAGATGGAATACTCTGTAGACATCTGTCAGTTCCATTAGATCTATTGTGTCATTTAGTTCTAGGATTTCTTCATTGATATTTTTGTCTGGATGACCTATCTATTATTGATAGATGGGTATTAAAGTCTCCCACTGCCACTGTGTTGGGGTCTATATGTGGTTTTAAATCCTTTAGTGTATGTTTAATGAAGTTAGATGCACTGACATTGGGTGCATTTAAGTTGATAATTATTATTTCCTCTTAAAGTATTTCTCCTTTTATTAGTATGAAGTGACTTTATCTCTTTTGAGTAATTTAAGTTTGAAGTTCATTCTGATATAAGTATTGCTTCTTCTGCTTGTTTTCAGGGGCCATAAGCTTGGTAAATCATCTTCCAGCCTTTCATCCTAAGCCGGTGGTTGCTTCTGTTGAAAAGGTGGGTTTCTTGTAAATAACAGATTGTTGGGTCTTTTAATCCAGTTTGCCAAAAGGTGTCTTTTGATGAGGGAGTTGAGTCCATTAATATTCAGTGCTAGTATTGAGTGGTATATGGTGATTCCTGCCATTTAATTGGTTTTTGTTGTTTCAGGATTTGAGTGTGTGAAGCCAATTCAATGCTATTCTCTGAGTGCTTGTCTGTTCTTCTCATGAGGTTTAATACTTCCATCCTTTCATGGTTATGTTTGTTTTAATCTTCTATGTGTAGGATCCTTTTCAGAATCTTCTGTAGTGGTGGCTTGGTGGTCATATATTGTTTTAGTTTCTGTTTATTGTGGAAGACTTTTATTACTCCATCAATTTCAAATGATAACTTTTCTGGGTAGACTGTCCTAGTACTGAAACTGTTTTCTTTCAGTCTCAAAACACCTCACTCCATGCCCTTCTTGCTTTTAGGGTTTCAGTTGAGAAGTCTGCCATTATTTTAATGGATTTATTTTATATATTATCTGTTTTTTCTCTCCTATAGCCTTCAATATTCTTTCCCTGCTCTCTGTGCTAGTTGTTTTAATAATAACATGCCATGGAGAGGTTCTATTTTGGTCAAGCCTGTTTGGTGTCCTGGAGGCTTCCTGTACCTGAATAGACAACTCTTTCTCAAGATTTGGGAAATTTTCTGCTATCATTCTGTTGAATATATTACATAACCCTTTGGCTTGCATCTCTTCTTCTTCTACACCCATGATTCTCTGGTTGGTCTTTTGATGAAGTCACTGAGTTCTTGCATATCCTTTTGCAGTTTTGAAGTCTTTTGTCTAAAACTTCTTCTGTTTTCTTCTTTCATATCTGTTTTGTCTTCAAGTCCTGAGATTCTGTCTTCCACTTGTTCTAATATGCTGCAGTGGCTTTACCCTGTATTTTTTGTTTGATTTAAGGAATTTTTTATCTGCAGAGTTTCTATTTGATTCTTTTTTCTGAGGTTTTCCATATCTTTGTTCAACTCCTCTTATATTTTGTGTTGTCATCTTTATTTCATATATCTCTTTTTTATAGTCTCCTTTGTTTCACTTTGGAGTTTGTCAAAGTCCTCTCTGAGTTCATTTAGCTGTTTCTGTGTCTTCTCAAGTTTTTTATTTGTTGTGTCTTGGTATTTCTTGAGTGTATCTTGTACTTTCTGGTCAACCATGTCTTGTAGCTTCTCCATGAGTTTCTCAGTGATCTCAACCATAATTTCCCCATTGAGAGATTTTTTATGGGCATCACTGAGCTCATTGGTGATAATTATCATTGTTCTGTTGGGATCAGGAACTGGTTATTCATTTTCTTCATTTCCTACAAAATCCTCTATTGAATTGTTGGTCTTTTGGGGGGTAGGATTTCCTGGCTTCCTTCTTCTCCCCATGCTTCTATGATATGCTGTGCTCCTATGTTGTTGAGTGACTAACTGGGGATTTTAATTACCTGTTATCTTCCCCTTGACTCAATTACTGTGCTATGACTGGCTTAGTTGTTAGTTAGGTTGATGTGCTATTTCTGTTCCCTAAGCAGTATAAATTAGCAATAACAGATTCACTGATTCAATGCCAGACCAGTATTTACAAAACTTGTAGTGAGCTCCTTGGTGATTTTATCTATGAGCTGTACAAATTGTGGGGATAACAGTTGTTTGGGTCAAGGTGGATACTTAGTTATCAAAAGAGCTGGTGCTGGAGGAAGGGGCAAGAAAGGGAGTTGGGGTATGGGGGAGGGGTGTAAGGCTGGGGGTTCTAGGGTAGTAAGTCCCTAGTGTGTGTTGAAGTATAGCTTAGTCAATGTGAAAGAGGGTGCTGTTGTCAAGGTTGCTAAGGGATAGGAAGGATGGGGTAACATGTAAAGTTGGTATTATAATAATAGATTATTCAGTGGGTGGTGTGTTTTGATGAGGTGGAGGCAGTGGAGGGAGAGGAAGGGGGTGAAGATGGAAAAAGATGAGAAAGAAAAAATTGGGATAGAGAAAGGAGAGTGGGCCAATAGAGGGCTGAGTGAGTTAGTGTTAGGACAGAATGGAGAAGGGAGTTAGGTAACAGTAAGGTGGAAGAAAGCATGAAGAAAATAAAAGTTAAAATTAAAAATATATACAAAAAATGAAAAATAAAAAAGTGAAGTAAAGTAAAATAAAAAATAAAAAGATGTATATATTCATGTTTATATATATGCATATGTATATATATATATATATATATATATATATATATATACATATGTTAAAAAAAACAGTTCAGTGAATGTTCTGGACTCTCCTCTGATTTCAGGTTGAGGTGGTGATGCTTTTATTTTTTAGAGGGGCTTTGGTCAAGGCTGTCCTTTATTAAGGTTGTTATATTGAGTTGCATGGCAATGAGTGTTGCTCTTCCTTGTCAGACAGCTTTTTTTTGGAAGGGGGTGCTCAGCTCTGGGTGTTTGAGCCTGGGCTTCTTTAGTAGGGTGGAGCCTCTGGAGCAGGCAGGTTCTCAGAAGTGGTCCTGTGAGGGGTTGGTAAATGAGCAGGTGCCAGCTCCTTCCACTCACAGGGCAAGCCTGTGAGTTAGAAATGAGCTTTTCTCTTGGTGAGACTGTCAGTTTCAGCTTGCTCCCAGTTTCTCCAAGGCCTAGCTTTCCCCACAGTGGCTGCTGAGTTGCCCCATACCCACAAGGGCTTTTTCAGATCCTTATTCTGCCCCTCCCCCCAGGCAGAAGGGAAATATTCCCTCTGTGCTTTTCCACCAGTTTTGTCCAGAGGGAGTGCAATTGGCCCTCCACCTGTGCTAGAATATGAAATTCCCTAACCTGGCAGGTTAGCAAATTTGCTTGGTTGAAAATGGATCAGCTACAAGACAATGCAGGCAGGCAGCAGACAGAGGTTTTGTGTTTGCTTATTTTTTGGTGGTCCCAGTCGTCCCACATGCTTGCAGCTGCTCTCTTTCTGTGGTTCTCTGGATTGCAATATTTTGGTGAGGGTGTAGACACACTAAGGCAGAGAGAGAGAGAGCTGCACACATGGGCAGCAATCAGAGGTTCTGTGTCTGCACTTATTATGATGGGTCCAGGTATCCCCAGATGCTTGCAGGTCTCTGCCACCCTCTGCATTTTGTTTTAACTTTAGGAACCCAGGTAGGAGGGACTTAAGAGAAAGGGAAAAAGAAAAGAAAAAAAAATTTTTTTAAAGCAGCAGATTGGCCAGGGCTATCTTACCCTGCTGCCAGCTGTTCCCAGCCAGGGAACAGACAGGCAGGCCAGCGGCAGCTGCCTGACTCTGTGCCAGGCTGTTAGGTGCTTTAAAAAGTTAGTTTAAGGGTCAGTCAAAAATATTATGTGCCCCCTCTGTGTTGGCGATATCTTGGCTGGCAGAAAAAAGCAGTATTACCTAATCCTTGCTGCCACTAGCGATATCTTGGCTGGCAGAAAAAAGCAGTATTACCTAATCTTTGCTGCCACAAAAATCTGGAGTAATTGTTTGAAATAGTACAGGTCAAGGTCCCAGGGTCCGTCAGCTATCTGCCATCTTGATTTCCACTGACATGTTTCGAGTGTTTACTTTGTAGTGGGTATAGTCATGGTCATTTTACCCTTATTAATTTATTTAATATTCACAACACCACTATGAATGACAATGACTTCCATTTTACAGAGGAACAAAAGATTATCTTTTCCAAGTTTCCCAATGGAAAGCAAGGCAAGGATTTATGGGTGGGGACCTGGATTGCGAGCACATGTCCTTAGACACAAACAGTACTATCTCAAACCCCTCACTCAATGGGAAGAGTGGGATTTACTAAAGATGTGATACCCAAGGGACACCAAGAAAAGAAGTGGCCATCATCACTGTTAGAGCTCTAAAGACAGTGTGACTCCATCTGTCACTTGTTACATGGTCCCTCTCTATCTTCCCCTGAGCATCAATATGACCAAAGAGAAATCCTGTATTTAATTAATTGCAATCTTTGAGAAAGAAGAATAAGTAAGAGAGAACTTTTACTCTAGCAGGAGTTAAATTCTAGGAAGAATTTAAACACAGACCTCTCATTGCACAGAAACAAAAAGTTAAAAAGAAAATGATAACTCTTTATAGTAGGTAATTTGGTTAGGTTTTCAAAAAACTAAACGTGTTCTTTTGTACAGAACACAGATGACAAAGTATTGATGCAGAACCCTGTGCTAAGTAAGGTGTTAAAATTAGTAAATCATTAAACAAGGCAAAGAATACATTATAAAATTAACATGACACCTTTAGAGAAGCAAACTAATGAAAAAGTGAAACAGAACCATGGTAGCAGATTTACCTTACAAAATCAATCAGATAATCAAAGGAAGGAAAAATGTCAATAGCTCAATATTTCCCAAAGCATTTGATGTTTACAATCTAGATTATGGTTTGTTTCTAGCAATAACTCTTATAATGTGGTCCCCCAAATCTGAGAACTTGTTAGAAATGCAAATTTCCTGGTCTTAACCCAGACCTCCTGAATTAGAAACTGTGTGAGCAGGACCCAGCATTCTTTAACAAGCCCTCTGGGGCTTTGATGTGTGTTTAGTTTAGAGCCTTAGTTTTTAATCTCTTCCTTTTTTTTCTATTCTTCTTCACATTTTCCTTGTAAACTTTTTTTTCTTTCTCTCACCCCTTACTTTATTCATTCTTTCATTATTACTTTTATCTTTATAAAATTTGTAACTTCATTGTTTATTATACATTACTTTTGTCAATTTTTCTATGGCTATAGGTGGTTTAGTAGTTGTGTTTAATTATTACAGTGGATTGTTTTCTCCTCTCTGAGTAATATTTAAGATTGAACCCTCAAAAGAAGTCTGCTCACTAAGAACACTGAAATATAGAACTGGGAGAATAGATTCATAAATCACAATTTCGAAACACAAGAAACATGAGAAGGAAAATCAACATGATTTCTCCAAAAGCTCACTATCCTTCAATAACTGAATACAAATATATGGAACTGGATTAAATATCAGATAATGAATTCAAAAGTCTAATTTTTAAAATGTTCAGATGACCTCAATGAGGATTCAAACAGATGAATGAAGAAGTTAGCTCAAGACTTGGATGAGAAATTCAATAATGTGAGTAGGATGTTGAACAATTTAAACAGGAAATTTAGCAAAGACATAGGGATTCTGGGAAAAATACATAAAAATCTTGAAAATCATGTAAAAGCTCTCAGTAAGTCAAACTTAAAAATTCAATGGAAATTATCACCAAGGGACTAGACCATGTGGAAGAAAGAATATCAAGAACTGAAGATGCAGATGAAGAATTATTACATTCATATAGCAATAAAGAAGAAAAAGCACTCATTACTACCATGATCAAGACCTATGAGTCATGATTAAGAGATCAAACCAATGAATCTGTGATGGAAAATGGGAAAATGAGATATAGAAAACCTATTCAATAAAATTATAGTAGAAAAATTCCCCAAATCTAGGGAAATAAATGGACATCCCAGTACATCAGGCATTTCGAGCCCCAAACAGACATGAACAGAAAAGAAGCTATTCACATCATCATAAAGTTTCAACAATACAGAGCAAAGAAAGAGTACTAATGCTGTTACAGAGAAGTGCCAAGTTATTTACAAAGGCAGACTTTTCAGCAGAAACTCTAAAGCAAGGAGAGCTTAGACTGATGTGTTTCAAACCTAAAACAAAATAATTGCTAATCAAAATCACTATATCCAGCAAAGTTATCTTTTAAAATTGAAGTTGAAATAGAGATCTCCCATGATAAGCAAATACTGAAGAAATTCCTGACCACTAAAACACTTAAAGGGATATGAAAGAAAGAAAGAAACAAACAACAAACAAAGAAACACAGAAAGAAACAAATATATTATACATATATAATCACAAGAGCTTAAGAAAGAATAAATCTCACAGAAGAATACATAAACAAATGAGAAATAGGAGTGAATCGAACATTAAACCCAGTAAACCAGCAAATCTCTAAGATGAAGGATAGAGAAGTTAGTACATAACTTTCAATAATCTCTTTAAATCTAAATGGCCTTAACTCTCCAATTAAAAGATGCAGACTGGATCAATGGATTATGAAACAAAATCCAACAGTTTACTGTCTGAAAAAAACTCTCATCACTGCAAAGATACACAGACTAAAAGTGAGAGGGTGGAAAATGATATTCTAAGCAAACAGGATTTGAAAGCAAGCAGCAGTAGCTATACTCCTATGTGACAATGAATACTTCAAGCCAAAATTAGCAAGAAGAGATAAGGAAGGTCACTATATATTAATAAATGGGAAAATTTATCAATAAGGTACAACAATTATAAATATAGGTCACTATATATTAATAAATGGAAAAATTTATCAATAAGGTATAACAATTATAAATATAAATGCACCAAATATTAGTACACCCAACTTCATAAAATAAATACAAATAAACATAATGGGACAGAAAAGTCCAGATATAATAAATAGATTGATTATCCAGACAAAAAAATCAACAAAGATACTTCAGAATTAAACTGAATTAACCAAAGATCATATGAAATTAACAGAAAACTATAGAATATTCCACCCAATAGCTATGGAAAACACATTCTTCTTGCAGTCCATGGAACTTTCTCCAAACTAGAATGCATTTTAGGCCATATAGTAAGTTCTAAGAAATATAAAATATTAGAATAATTTCTTATATCTTATAAGATCTTAATGAAATAAAACTAGACATCAATAGCAAGAGGAACTACAGAAACTATAAAAACTCATGGAGAATGAACAATAAACTTTTCAATGATCAGTGCATCTTTGAAGAAATTGGAGGAGAGGTTTTTAAAATTCCTAAAATCAAATGAAAATAAAAGCACAATTTACTAGAACTTTTGGGATACAGAAAATGAAGTTCTGAGGAGAAAATTTATCATTATGGGTGTTATTATTTTTAAAAAATGAAAGAAATATCAAATAAATAATCTAGTGATTCACCTTCAGAACTTAGAAAAACAAGAACAAGTGAAACCCCAAACAGACAGGAAAAAATAATAAATATCTAGGAAGAAATTAATGAAAATGAGACTAAAATAACAATACAAATGATCAATGAAACAAATGGTTGATTCTTGAAAAAGAAACAAAATTTTTAGTTACCTAAGTAACTAAAAAAAAAAAAGAGAAAAAGCTCAAATTAATAAAATTAGAGATGAAAAGACTATTACAATAGATATCACATAATCCAAAGGATCATTGGTATTATTTTGAAAACTTATATCCAATAAATTGGAAATTTAAGAATAAATGAATAAATTTCTAAAAATTTATTACTTGGTCATTTATTGACTCAAGAGTATATAGACAATCTAAACATATTTATAGCAAGCAATGAGATTGAAGCAGTAATGAAGAGGCTCCCAAAAAATAGAAGTCCAGGGTAGGATTGATTCCCTGCTGAATTCTACCAGACTTTTAAAGAACTCACATTAATGATGCTCACAAACTACTCAATGAAGTAGAAAGGAAAGGAACACTTCCAGAATGATTCTATAAAACCAGTAGTACCAAAATTAGATAAGGATACAACCACAAAAAAGACTATACACTAATCTCCTTGATGACCATTGATGTAAAAATCCTCAATAAAATACTTGCAAACCAAATTCAACAACACATTAAAAAGATCATATACCATAATCAAGTTGATTTTGTTCCAGGGAATATAATGATGGTTTATCATATGCAAATTAATAAGTTTAATGCAGCACATAAATAGAATCAAGGACAAAAATCATATGATCATCTCAATAGATGCAAAAAGGGCTTTGACAAAATTCAACATACTTTCACAATAAAAGTTCTGAAGAAATTAGAAATAGAAAGATCAACCTCAATGTAATAAAGGATATATATAACAAACTGATAGCTAACGTTATATCAAATGGGTAAAAACTGAAGGTATTTCCTCTAAAATCAGAAATGAGACAAGGGTGTCTCTCAGATTCAATATAGTGTTTGAGTTCTTAGCCAGAGCAATGAGATAAGTAAAAGAAACAAAAGGGATACAAATACGAGAGAAAGAAATCAAGTTATCCCTACTTACAGATTGTATGATTGTATAGTTAAGACTCTACCAGGTAATTCTTAGATTTGATAAACGCTTTTAGCAAAATATCAGGACACAAAATCAACATTAAAAAATCAGTATTTTTTCTATCCACCAATAATGAACATGCTGAGAAAGAATCCAGAAAAACAATCCCATTCAAAATAGCCTCTAAATAATGCATAAGAATAAATCTAAACAAGGAGATAAAAGACCTTTACAATGAAAACCATAAATGACTGAAGAATAAAATTGAAGAAGACACTAAAATATGGAAAGATCACCCATGTTGGTGGATTGGCATATTACAAAAATGGCTGTATTACCCAAATCAATCTACATATTCAATATAATCCCCATCAAAAGTTCAATCACATTCTTAGAAGAACTAGAATAAAAAACAATTCCACAATTCATATTGAAGCACATAAACCCTAAATAAAACCAAAGGAATCCTGAGCAAAAGAGTAATGCCAGAGCTATCGTAGTACTTCATTTCAAATTATTCTACAAAGCCATAGTAACAGAACCAGTGTGGTACTAGCACAAAAACCGACATGCAGACAAATGAAACAGAATACAGAAAAAGAACCTGGGAAAAAAAGCCACCACAACTACTGCCATCTAATCTCAACAATGGTGTCAAAAATATATGTTACCGAAAAGATAGTCTCTTCAACAAGGGGAAAACCATATATTCACACCGAGAAGACTAAAACTCACACTTTGAATTGGTACAAAAACCAATTCAAATTGGAGCAAAGACTTTAATGTAAAATAGGAATATATGAAACTACTAGAGGATAACACTGTGAAGATATAGATCAAGATATCAGGGATGATTCCAAGATGGCGGCTAGAAGTAGGAAGCAGAAAGCGACCCTCCTATAGTGAAATCTTGGAGAGACACTGGAGACACACTTTGCAGGCATAATCACTGAGAAAAGGCATAACTTTGACCCCTCCACATCTCCAGCCGGTGCATAGAATCTGCACTTCACGTTAAATGGAGAAACGAGGAGGGCCCCGGGGGCCGCCAGTGGCCGGCATCCATACGGCTTGGGAAGACGCGGACCAGGTGAACTTCGTGGTACCGCAGTACCCCCACAGACAAGCCTGGGCCAGAGCAGCATAGCCCCCTGAACAGACTGACCTCCACCCGGGAAAAAAAAAAGAGAAACTGAGTAATAAGCAATAAGAACAGTTAAGACACGCTGGAAAGAGGGTGGGGCGCCCTGAGTGCTGAAGATTGGGGGAAGGGAATCCTTCCTGGGACTGTAAATAAACAAACCGGGTGGGCCAGAGAGCCTCTGGCGGGAGCGGGGCGCGCACCCAGCAACCAGGAGCGGGAAACCTTGTGAGAGTGGCTGAGGGAGGAAAACTCCACAGGAGAGGAGGGAAGACCCACTTCCCATGTGAACTGTAAATAAACATGGCGCCGGCAGGAGCAGCAGCACCACCCAGTAAGCAGGAGCAGGAAAGCTTCTGAAAGTGGCAGTGGGAGGAAAACTTCAGAGGAGAGGGGGGAAGACCCACCTCCCACATGAACTGTAAATAAACACGCAGGCCTGACAACGCTGTGGCAGTGTCACCTTTCCCAGTGCTTGGAAAGGGGAAAGCCTGTAGCAGAGGCTCATGCACAGGAGAACTCTGAGCAAACAAAGCCTGTGGGACCAGGTGAGTGCTAGCTCACCCCAGAGATCTGCATAAATAACGCCGCCAGCTACAGGCTGAGAGCAGCAGGCAGGCAAGCCACAGTTGCAGATACCACTCTCAGAACTGTCTCCAGATGCTTTTTTTTTCTTTTTCTCCCTATCTTTGATGAGAGAACAACCGAATTACACCTGCAAGCCGAAAAACTTACTGAAACAGTATTGCATTTGAACTTGGGACACTTGGTGGGGCTTTTTTTTTTTTTTCTTTTTTTTTTTGTGTGTGTGTGTGTGTGAGTGTGTAGTTTTGTTCTATTTTATGCATCCCCTTTGTTGAGACAACTACAGAACAACATCTGAGGCACCAACTCCAGGACTGGAGATTGAGACGGACATCCAAATTATTAAGACTGAAACTGCATTGCATATAAACTTGGAAGTTTTTTGGTGTGTTTTTTTTTTATTTTCTATTTTCCATTTTATTTTAATTCATTTTTATATATAGATATTTCTTTCATTTACTTATTTTTTATTTTTTTATCTTTGATTTTCAATCCTCTCTCTGTCTCTCTAATGTCTGTTCAGCTTACTGTCGATTAGTACACTAACACTCCCTGTTTATACCTTTGAAACTCTCTTGTCTGATACCTTGTTCTGCTTTCTCCCTCTTGTCTGTATATTTGTTTTCCCCTTTTCTTTAACTTCTTGCTTTCCATCTCAGCTCACTCTTCCATTCTCAATATTACCATTGTTATTATTACAAGCTAGAAAATACTTAATTGCACACAGTACAGGGACAGTAACAACACCAACAACAATGACGGGAAGACAGAAAAAACAGGGAAACCAGTTTCCCCACAGTAAAAAATTAGTACAGGAACCAGAGGGGGATGAAGAGAACAGAAACTCAGATCCAGACTCCAACAAAATGAAGATAAACTATGTACTTAGCTTTCAGCATGTGCCAAAGGGATGTGAAAATGATTTTATAGGTTGGTTTCCAGGGCCACTTGAAGAGCGTTGTGGTATCAGAAGAGGATGTTTCAGTTCTGAAACCAACAGATAGAGGAAGTTGTGTTTTTCTGGAAGAGTCTAGGCATGGAGAGAGCTCCCCAAGATTCTGTATAATTCTTCCCAACTATTTTCTGACTCATGTTCTCCCTCTTTTCAAGTAATATCTGCTTAAAGAAAAACATTTTAGGTCAACTAAATACAGTTGCCAAAAATCTTACAGTGTCCCTTAAGGATTTAAATATTTTAAGCTTATTTTTAAATGTATACTATTTATTGGAGAACACTGGGAAACTACTAAAAGCCGCATGATCTAAGTATACTTATTAACATTGCATGTCATCTTTATGGTATATGTATATGCACAGTGAAGTATTACTCATCCATAAGGAATAATGACATGTGGTTTGAAGGTAAATGGATGAAACTGGAGGATATCATGTTAAGTGAAGAAAGCCAGGATCAGAAACACAAAAGCCATATGATTTTCTCTCATATGTGGAAGATAGATACAAAGATAAACATATACACAGAAACAAGCATGATCATATACAAGCTCACATATAGAACATGTTTGTAACAGTGGAACTACTATTTGGAACTTAGGGAAAGGAAAAGAGAATGAAAGAGCATCAGTAATATCACATAACATAAAATGTGAAGGTAGAGGATATAAGGAGGTGTATTGAAAGGTGTTGAAAAATGGGGGATGGGAAGTAAAGAGAGAGTAATGGAAGGGTTTGAAAGGACCAAAGTAAAGCATACCCACAGTGGGCATACACTGAGACATCCCTGTGAACAAAACTTAAGTATTAATAACAAAAACAAGGACTGTAATATAGGTAGTGTGTGTGTGTGTGAGGGGGTTGTACTAGTGACAGGGGGAAGGGTGAAGGAAAGAGATTAAAGTGACGATATACGGTAGATAGACTTCATATACCTATATGAAACAGAACTAAGAAATCTCTTTTCAATTGCTTTAAGTGGGGTGGTGAGGAGGGTGAGGGGAGAGACAATGGTGGCAATGTAACTAATGTAAAATATAAGTCTAATTGGAATTGTCCCCAAATAATTAATATATCCTAATAAAAAACTATAAAAATAAATAAATAAATATACTTTTTAACATCATAGGGTATTGTAGTCTTGTTTTGTATGTACAAGTATTTTTTTCTGAACTAAATTGAAATCACCTTTTCTATACAATGATTTTATTTCCTGTATCATTAAATTTTTAATTAAAATATATGAGAAGAAAACTTTGGTTCTATTGTGTATTTTTTCTCAAATATTCTGAGCACCAAAATGTCATATAAGATAAAATGTTATGTGATAACATAACATTTTTCAAAATATCTTTCTCAAATATTTTGAGAAAAAAATAGTTGGTCTTTTAAAGTAAGGCCTAGGAAATAGCACAATTTTCTACATAGATCAGAATGAAGTACACCGAAAGCTTAATTTAAATTTTCTCAGTTTTGGATTTATGGGAGAGCTTAACTACCATAGCATGGTCTAACAATTTCATCTATAACCAAAGTCTATGTGTTAGATCTTTGCCATTTATCTCTACTAATAGTTTAATTCATCCCAGTTCTTCTACTTATTGTCTCTGTGATTTTAGACAAGTCATTTATTTGCCTTAGTTACTGTATTTTTGAAATGAGGGTAATAATAATAATAAAATTTATATAATGATTAAAATGAATTAATATTTATACAGTGTTTAGAACAACTGGCACTTAGCAACTGTTCAGTGAATGTTAGTTCTGTTTTTTAAAAATTTACCTTAGTCATTTCAGAAATTATTTTATGTTTACTACTATTGCAACCAATATCAAAGACAGAAAAATTCTGAATCTGCTTTTCTAATATAATATGACTCAGAAAACCTGTGAACATTAAATTTTTCAATAGTTTTGCTTAAAATACGGGTTTTCTAATGCCTTCCAGAGGAGAAAGCTTTCCCTTAGCTGACAGGGTCAAAGTGAGTTCTCTTTCTCTCTGAGAAGGTGAACAAGTCTGCAGAATCCTAATAAACTCTGAAGAGATGAAGAATTCACTCACATTCTCTCACATTTCCACCCCAGGAAATGAAAGGTAGCAAAATCCAGCACTGCGTTCTCATTAGACTTAGACAGGACTCTCATCCTTTAATTGAATTCTTATCTAATGACTCAGAGCTCTGAGGTAACCTGAGAACTTTAATTCTGAAGCTTATTATCTATGTTAATTAAGACAAAATCATGATTATCTAGTTCTGTTTGCCTCCTCTCAACCTGTTCCTTTTATGCCACATGAGTTCTCACAACCAAAACTGTTCATTGTTGATTAATGAGTGTGAGCATTTTTTAAATGAGAATATATATTAAAGTTAGAGGTATACTATATCCTTCGTTGTTCTTTAGGGATTTGAAATTTTGTTCTTAGGTTGACAGTGGAAGCCACAGTAATAAAAAAGTGTTTTTTTTTTTTTTGAGTTCTAAAGAACTAGTATTCAGAGAGAAATTTTCCCTCTGAGAGAGAATAAAAACAAGGCAAGTAAGTTTAAGTGACTCTACAGTAATGATAAAATATATACTTATCCAAGGATAGGCGATATTTCTGTGAAACATCCAGGAGTGGGTAAAATGGGAAAAAAATACTGACAAGCAGAAAGAAAATGTACCAGGAGACTGAAGAGAGAAAGAACACTACACAACAAAGTAAGACGGTAGCCCAGAAATCTGGTCATTAAAATAGTTCATACCTTGAAAAGCTGAGCTATTCCTAGTTGATCAGCATGTCAGCCTGCTGCTAAGTGACACCTGGTACGAGGACTCTGAAACTTGGGACTTCTGTTCCTGGGAAAATGATGTAAATGTTTTCCTGCCGGTACACATGACAGTGCTAATCAGTGTTAAGCTATATCTTTGTAGATTTATCAATTGTGGAGCTTAATTCTCTACTGAAAATCTCAGGACCCCATAAGCTTGCCATATCCATTTTGCAGTCTCTGAAATAATTGAGCTTTACCTAAAAATTTTTTCCTAATTTTTCAGTAGTGGTGATAATTGTACTTTAAGTTGTGGAGAAAATAAGAGTCTCTCTTCTAAATTTGTGTTTGTGGGTTGTGAGATATATTGAAGACACCAGAAATCCCCAACCTGCCTCACTCTTCCTTTTCTCAAGTTTCTTCTTTATCTGTTTCCAATCTATTCTCATAAAGCCTTTTCCTAAGATTCTAGAGCATCGCTGCCCAGTTTCACTTCCTGTGACGATGAAAATATTTTACACTGGGATTGTCTAATTGTACATATACTATTGAACACTTGACCTTGGGCATTTTGAAAGTTTTTCTGAAATATAATTGATATACAGTAAATTGCACATATTTGAAATGTATAATTTGATAAATTTTTAGCATGTAAATACATGTATGAAAACATTACCCAGTTAAGATAATGGGCATATTCATCGCCCCTAAAAGTTTCCTTGGAACCATTTTTTTTTTTTTGGTGGTATTCTGGATTAAACTCAGGGCCTTGCATTTGATAGACAAGTGCTTTACCACTTGAGCCACACCCCAGATCCTTGTGCTTTTGTTGTTGTTTGTTTTCTTAGATAGGCTCCCTTGCTTTTTTTCTTTTACCTCTACCTTCCAAATAGCTTGTGCTACAGATAAGCCCTACCATGCCTAGCCTTATAACCATTTTTTAATCTTTCCATCACTTTCTTCTATCTGCAGGCAACCACCAATCTGTTTAATGAAAGTAAGGATTAGTTTGTGTCTTATAAAACTTCATGCAAATGGAATAATAAAGTATGGACTCTGTTTGGCTTGGTTTCTTTTATACAGCACTATTATTTTTAGATTCATCTATGCTGAGTATACATCCATAGTTCATTTCCTTTCAATGTAGAGTAGTATTTCACTATATGAACACATTATGGTGAATCTATTTACCTATCAACGAACACATGGACTTTTCCCATGTTTGATTATTACCTCTAAAGTCACAAACATTTTGTATAAGTTTGGTGAATGGACAAATGCTTTCATTTCTCTTGAGTTCAACTATATGATTAGAAAGACTGTCTGTGTAACTTTCAAAGAACTGACAGCCTGTTCTCCATCTACAGGTTATGAGAGTTTTAGCTCCTCCACGTTCTTGTCACGGTTTGTGTATCCATCTTTAACTCTGACCATCCTATTAAGGTGTGTAATGGTATGCCATTGTGGTTTGGGCTTGAATTTCCTGGATTAACAGTGATGTTGAGCACCTTTTGTGGCTTGTATGCCATCAATAAACCTTCTTTGGTGAAACACCTGTTTAGATATTCTCCCCATTATTTATGGGCTGTTTCTTTTCTTATTGAATTTATTTATTTATTTATTGTTATTGTTGTGCTGGGTGGGGGTACATTGTGGTGTTTACAAAAGTTCTCACACTCTATCAAATATATCATCCTTGAATTCACTCTCTCCACCATTCTCCTTTACCCTCCCTTTCCCCATTGCTGGAATATTTCAGCAAGCATCATCTCTGCATTTACATACATTCATACACATTTTTTTGCACCATATTCACCCTTCTACCCCCTTTCCCTGCCACCTCCTTCTTCCCACTGGTACCAACTCCTCCCCTGGGCAGGATCTGTTCCACCTTCCTGTTCTCCAATTTTGTAGAAGAAAAATGAAAAAAGAAAAAAATTGACATTTTTGCTTGTTTGAGATAAAGGTAGCTACATTCTTGATATGCATCTTTTATCAAATATATGGGTTTTAGCAATTTTATACTAGTCTCTTGTATGCTTTTTTTGTCTCTTAGCAATGACTTTAGAGGAACAGAAATTTTAAATTTCCAATTTATATTTTTAGGGCTTGTGCTTTTTTTGTTGTATCTATGAAATTTTTGCCTAACCTAAGGTCACAAAGATTTTCTAGGAAGTTTCAATTCTTAAATTTTACATTTAGGTCTATGACTTTGTGTTCATTTTTCTATATAGTATACATGCTGTAATGTATGGACTTAAATTTTTTTTTAAAATTTGGCTCTCCAACTCTGCACTATTTTTTGAAAGGGCTCTCCTTTCTCTATTGCATTGCCTTTGAAACTTTGTAAAAATTAAGTTTTTCATATATGTATGGACTTGGTTCTTGGCTCTTTCTTCTGCTTTACTGATCTATTATTTTGTCAAAACCATGTTTTTTTTTAAATTACTATAGTTTTCATTTTTTTCTAGTGGTGGGAACTGAACCCAGGGCCCCTCATGCCACTGAGGTACATCCCAGCCCTATTGTAGTGTTTAAATTCTTGAAACCATGTAGTGCTAGCCATTCCATGTCTTTTCAACATCATTTTGGTAATTCTAGTTCATTTGTGCTTTCTCATGAGGTTTAGAAAGGTTTTCAACTTCTATTTTTAAAAAACTTTCTGGGATTTTGATTGTAACTGTATTGACTTTATATATCAATTGGGGAGGAGTTGCATCTTAACACTGTTTAGTCTCTTGATCTATGAACACAGTGTGTCACTCCATTTACTCATGTCTTCTTGAATGAACTTTCAAGGTTTCTGTTTTTCAAGGAGTTTATCCATTCTACCTAAGCTGCCAAATTTATTGGCACAAAGTTGTGCAAAATTTTGCTCAATTATTATTTTAATATCTGTAGTATCTATGGTGATAGTCCCATGTCTCTATGATGTTCCTATTTCTCTTATTCTTATCTTAGTAATCCATATCTTTTTTCTAATCAGTTTGCCTGACATTTATCTGTTTTATTGATCTTAAGCAATCAGTTTTTGGTTTTATTGCTTTTCTCTTGCTCTGATCTCTTGCTTTCCTTTCTTTTTTAGTTTAATCAGCTCTTATTTTTGTAGCTTCTTAAGTAAATTGTAGGTCATGGATTTTATTCCTTCCTTCTTGTCTAGAATAGATAGGTGCTTAATGCTATAAACATCTCTATAAATATTGACTTTATGTCATTCTGACACAAACTGGTGTGTTGCAATTCATTTCTGACAGAAACCATCAGGAGTTAACAACAAATTCCACAGTATAGTGAAATCTCATGAGATGAACAGATAAGCAATTGTAGAGTAGCAAAAAGTCAAACACACACACACACATACACACACATACACCCCAAAAGCAACAAAATGACAGAAACTGCCTCATGCCTCTTAATATTAACATTGAATGTTAACGATCTCAATTCCCCCATCAAGAGACACAGATTGGTGAGCTGTACTAAAAAGCAAGCCCTAACGATCTGTTGTTTACAAGAAATACATCTCACTGACAGAAACAAACATTGGCTTAGGGTGAAAGGGTGGAAAAAGATTTTCTAAGCAAATGGCACCCCAAAATAGGCAAGAGTATCTATACTTTTGTCTGACAAAGTAGACTTGAAACTTAAATTTGTCCAAAGAGACAAAGAAAGTAATTTCATATTAATAAAAAGAACAATACTTCAAGAGGAAATAACATTTGGTAACTTATATGTGCTCAATGTCCATTCACCCAGCTTCATTAAACAAACAGTATTTATAGAGATGTTTATACCATTAAGCATCTATCTATTCTAGACAAGAAGGAAGGAATCAAATCCATGACCTAGAATTTACTTAAGAAGTTACAAAAATAAGAGTTGATTAAACTCAAAAAGGAAAGAAAAGCAAGATATCAGAGCAAGAGAAAAGCAATAAAACAAAAAACTGATTAAGAAGATCAATAAAATTGATAAATGTCAGGCAAACTGATTAGAAAAAAGATATGGATTACTAAGATAGGAATAAGAGAAATAGGAACACTGGTCTTAAAAGCACAGATAGACCTCACACAGTGATAGTGGGAGACTTCAGTACTCCACTGTTACCAAGAGATGGGTCAGCCAGACCAAAAAGTCAACAAAATTAGTTCAGAATTAAATGACACCATAGGCTGAATGGACTTAACAGACATCTACAGAATAGTTCATCTGGCAACAGCACAATACACATTCTTCTCAGCAGCTCATGGAACTTTCTCCAAAATATATCATATATTAGGGTACAAAGCAAGTCTTAACAAATAAAAGAAAACTGAAATAACCCCTGTATCCAGTCAGACCATGACAGAATAAAACTACAACTTAACACAAAAGAAGCAGCAGAAAATATTCACACACCTGGAGACTAAATAGCATATTGCTACACAATCAGCAATAAGGGAGAAAATCAAGAAGTTTCTGGAATCTAATGAAAATGAAAACACAACCTACTAAAACCTATGGGATATAACAAGGGCAGTGCTAAGGAGAAAATTCATAGCTATGAGTACCCACATTAAAAGCATAGATCTCAAATAAATGACCTAATGCTGCATCTCAAACTCCTAGTAAAACAAGAACAAGCTAAACCCAAAAACAGCAGAAGAGAGATAATAAAAATAAGGGCATAGTTTTAAAAGACTGCTCTTACTTCCATTGCTAGCTACAAATGAGTCCCAGTCCACCCAGAAACCCTTTCAAATTTGAAAGTTCCATGATTCCCTTAGGCTTGAAATTTTGTTAGAATGACTCACAGAACTCAGGATACCACTATAATTTGTGATTATGTATGATTATAAAGGATACGAATCAGAATGAGTCAAATGAACTGAAACATAGGGAAAAGTTTTGCAGGATCTTGAGTGCAAAGCTTCCATATCCTCTCCAGTTGGAATTGGGGTACATTGCTTTCCTATGACATGTTCAGTACACAAGATGCTCCACTGAACTTGGATGGCTAGAGTTCTCATTGGGGTATTATTACATAGGTATGATTGATTGAATCATTGGCCATCTGATTCAGTCTTCAGTCTCCCCTTCCTCTCTAGCTCTCTAGTGGTCAAGTTTGTTCAAAGCCCCAAATCATACAATTGGTCTTTTTGCCAACTAGCCTGTATTGTGAACCATCTCATTTCTTAGCATAAACATAACAGTGATCCAAGGGTTCCATGAATAACAAAGACATTGTTAATATTTAAGAGATTCCAAAGATTTATTATACCTTCTAGCAACCAGGGACAAACTCCTCTCAGTCAAATTCTTTAATATTTATCAAGTGTTATGTTAGAAATTTTGATATGTTTAAAGCAAATCCCAAAACAAATAGAAGGAGAGAAGTAATAAAAATAAGAGCTGAAATCAATGAAATAGAAACCAAAAAAACCATACAAAGAATTAATGAAACAAAAAGTTGGTTCTTTGAAAAAATAAACAAGATTGACAGACCCCTGGCAAACCTGACTAAAATGAGGAGAGAAAAAACCCAAATTATTAGAATCAGGAATGCAAAAGGGGAGATAACACAAACACCATGGAAGTCCAGGAAATCATCAGAGATTACTTCGAGAACATATCTTCAAATAAATTAGAAAATCTTAAAGAAATGGACACATATCTAGAAACATATGATCATCCAAAACTGAACCAAGAGGAAATTAATCACCTGAATAGATCTATAACACAAAATGAAATTGAAGCAGCAATCAAGAGTCTCTCCAAAAAGAAAAGTCCAGGACCTGATGGATTCTCTGCTGAATTCTATCAGACCTTTAAAGAAGAACTGATACCAGCCCTCCTTAAACTGTTCCAGGAAATAGAAAGGGAAGGAAAACTGCATAGCACATTTTATGAAGCCAGTATTACACCTATCCCAAAACCAGGCAAAGACACCTCCAAAAAGGAGAACTATAGGCCAATCTCCTTAATGAACATTGACGCAAAAATCCTCAACAAAATAATGGCAAACCGAATTCAACAACACATCAAAAAGATTATTCACCACGACCAAGTAGGCTTCATCCCAGGAATGCAGGGGTGGCTCAACATACGAAAATCAATAAATGTAATAAAGCACATTAACAGAAGCAAAGACAAAAACCACTTGATCATCTCAATAGATGCAGAAAAAGCCTTTGATAAGATCCAACACCATTTCAGGCTAAAAGCTCTAAGAAAACTAGGAATAGAAAGAAAGTACCTCAACGTTATAAAAGCTATGTATGACAAACCTACAGCTGGCATTATACTTAATGGAGAAAAACTGAAACCATTCCCTCTAAAATCAGGAACCAGACAAGGATGCCCACCATCTCCACTCCTATTCAACATAGTACTGGAATTCCTAGCCAGAGCAATTAGACAAGAAGAAGGAATAAAGGAATACAAATAGGTAAAGAAACTCAAAATATTCCTATTTGCAGATGATATGATCCTATACCTTAAAGACCCAAAAAACTCTACTCAAAAACTTCTAGATACCATCAATAGCTATAGCAAGGTAACAGGATATAAAATCAACATAGAAAAATCATTAGCATTTCTATACACTAATAATGAACAAACTGAGAAAGAATGTATGAAAAAAATTCCATTTACAATAGCCTCAAACAAAAATCAAATACCTAGGTGCAAACTTAACAAAGGATGTGAACGACCTCTACAAGGAAAACTATACACTTCTGAAGAAAGAGATTGAGGAAGACTATAGAAAGTGGAGAGATCTCCCATGCTCATGGATTGGTAGAATCAACATAGTAAAAATGTCGATACTCTCAAAAGCAATCTACATGCTTAATGCAATTCCCATCAAAATTCCAATGACATTCATTAAGGAGATTGAAAAATCTACCATTAAATTTATATGGAAACACAAGAGGCCACGAATAGCCAAGGCAATACTCAATCAAAAGAACAATGCAGGAGGTATCACAATACCCGACTTCAAACTATATTACAAAGCAATAACAATAAAAACAGCATGGTACTGGCACAAAAACAGACATGAAGACCAGTGGAACAGAATAGACGACCCAGATATGAAGCCACACAACTATAACCAACTTGTCTTTGACAAAAGTGCTAAAAATATACGAAGGAGAAAAGACAGCCTCTTCAACAAAAACTGCTGGGAAAACTGGTTAGCAGTCTGTAAAAAACTGAAAGTAGATACATGTTTGTCACCCTATACCAATATTAACTCAAAATGGATCAAGGATCTTAATATCAGACCCCAAACTCTTAAGTTGATACAGGAAAGAGTAGGAACTACTCTGGAGTTAGTAGGTATAGGTAAGAACTTTCTCAATGAAACCCCAGCAGCACAGCAACTAAGAGATAGCATAGATAAATGGGACCTCATAAAACTAAAAAGCTTCTGTTCATCAAAAGAAATGGTCTCTAAACTGAAGAGAACACCCACAGAGTGGGAGAAAATATTTGCCAACTATACATCAGACAAAGGACTGATAACCAGAATATACAGGGAACTTAAAAAACTAAATTCTCCCAAAACTAATGAACCAATAAAGAAATGGGCACGTGAACTAAACAGAACTTTCTCAAAAGAAGAAATTCAAATGGCCAGAAAACACATGAAAAAATGCTCACCATCTCTAGCAATAAAGGAAATGCAAATTAAAACCACGCTAAGATTCCACCTCACCCCTGTTAGAATAGCCATCATCAGCAACACCACCAACAACAGGTGTTGGCAAGGATGCGGGGAAAAAGGAACCCTCTTACACTGTTGGTGGGAATGTAGACTAGTACAACCACTCTGGAAAAAAATTTGGAGGTTACTTAAAAAGCTGGACATCGATCTACCATTTGATCCAGCAATACCACTCTTGGGGATATACCCAAAAGACTGTTACTCCAGAGGCACCTGCACATCCATGTTTATTGCGGCACTATTCACAATAGCCAAGTTATGGAAACAGCCAAGATGCCCCAGCACTGACGAATGGATTAAGAAAATGTGGTATCTATACACAATGGAATTTTATGCAGCCATGAAGAAGAACAAAATGTTATCATTCGCTGGTAAATGGATGGAATTGGAGAACATCATTCTGAGTGAGGTTAGCCTGGCTCAAAAGACCAAAAATCGTATGTTCTCCCTCATATGTGGACATTAGATCAAGGGCAAACACAACAAGGGGATTGGACTATGAGCACATGATAAAAGCGAGAGCACACAAGGGAGGGGTGAGGATAGGTAAGACACCTAAAAAATTAGCTAGCATTTGTTGCCCTTAATGCAGAGAAACTAAAGCAGATACCTTAAAGCAACTGAGGCCAATAGGAAAAGGGGAACAGGTACTAGAGAAAAGGTGAGATCAAAAAGAATTAACCTAGAAGGTAACACCCACGCACAGGAAATCAATGTGAGTCAATGCCCTGTATAGCTATCCTTATCTCAACCAGCAAAAACCCTTGTTCCTTCCTATTATTGCTCATACTCTCTCTACAACAAAATTAGAAATAAGGGCAAAATAGTTTCTGCTGGGTATTGAGGCGGGGGAGAGGGAGGGGGTGGAGTGGGTGGTAAGGGAGGGGGTGGGGGTAGGGGGGAGAAATGAACCAAGCCTTGTATGCACATATGAATAATAAAAGAAAAATGAAAAAAAAAACTAAAAAGCTTCTGCTCAACAAAAGAAATGGTCTCTAAACTGAAGAGAACACCCACAGAGTGGGAGAAAATATTTACCAGCTACACATCAGACAAAGGACTGATAACCAGAATATATAGGGAACTTAAAAAACTGAATTCTCCCAAAATTAATGAATAAAGAAAGGGGCAAGTGAACTAAACAGAAGTTTCTGAAAAGAAGAAATTCAAATGGCCAAAAAACACATGAAAAAATGCTCACCATCTCTAGCAATAAAGGAAATGTAAATTAAAACCACACTAAGATTCAACCTCACCCCTCTTAGAATAGCCATCATTAGCAACACCACTAACAACAAGTGTAGGAGAGGATGCGGGGAAAAAGGAACCCTCTTACACTGCTGGTGGGAATGTAAACTAGTACAACCCCTGTGGAAAAAAATTTGGAGGCTTCTTAAAAATCTAAACATTGATCTACCATATGATCCATCAATACCACTCTTGGGGATATACCCAAAAAACTGTGACACAAGTTACTCCAGAGGCACCTGCACACCTATGTTTATTGTAGCACTATTCACAATAGCCAAGTTAAGGAAACAGCCAAGATGCCCCACTACTGACGAATGGATTAAGAAAATGTGGTATTTATACACAATGGAATTTTATGCAGCCATGAAGAAGAATGAAATGTTATCATTCGCTGGTAAATGGATGGAATTGGAGAACATCATTCTGAGTGAGGTTAGCCTGGCCCAAAAGATCAAAAATCGTATGTTCTCCCTCATATGTGGACATTAGATCAAGGGCAAACACAACAAGGGGACTGAACTTTGATTACATGATAAAGCAAGACCACACAAGGAAGGTATGAGGATAGGTAAGACACCTAAAAAACTAGATAGCATTTGTTGCCCTCAATGCAGAGTAACTAAAGCAGATACTTTAAAGTAACTGAGGCCAATAGGAGACGGCGACCAGGAACTAGAGAAAAGGTTAGTTCAATAAGAATTAACTTAGATGGTAACACACATGCACAGGAAATTAATGCGAGTCAACTCCCTATATAGCTATCCTTATCTCAACTAGCATAAACTCTTGGTCCTTCCTATTATTGTTATTATTGTTCTCTTCAACAAAATTAGAGATAAGGGCAAAATAGTTTCTTCCAGGTAGCGAGGGAGTGGTGGGGAGAAGAGGGGGCAGGGGGTAAGGGAGGGGGTGTTGGAAGGGGGAAGAAATGACCCAAACATTGTATGTACATATGAATAAAATAAAAATAAAATAAAATGATTAGAAATAAAAAAATTATCACAAAGATATTTGATAGAATTCAATATCCAATGCTTAGGGGAAAAATTCTTATTACACTGAGGAATAAAAGGAGATTCTCTTATTGTAATAAAGTTTGTCTAGAAAAAAAAAGAAATTTTGATATGTTTAAACCTGGATTACATTTAGTTAAAATGATTTCTAATTTCCCTTTTGATTTCTCATTCCACCCATGGGTTATTTATTTATTTATTCATTTTAATTTATTTTTATTATCACATTATTGTTGTAATGGGGGTGCATCATGACATTTACAAAAGTTCTTACAATATACCATACTTGAATTCACCCCCTCTATCATTCTTTATCCTCTCTCTCCCCATTCCTGGATTAGTTTCAACAAGTCTCCTTTTTCCTTTTACATACACGTGTACATAATTTTCCACCATATTCACCCTCCTCCACCCTTTCCTTATATCCTCTCCCTTCCCACTGGTACCCATTTTCCAGACTGGACCTGTTCTGCCTACCTGTTCCATGACTTGAAAACCATTGCTTCTTACATTTAATGTATTTTTTCTTCTTTTTTTCAGATGAGAAGATAATTTCATTGTCCTATTATTCTATGTTGGTTGGAAGCAAAAGTCTAGACCTAAAATTTTATCTTGATTTTATAGAAATAATTTAGATTTAAATGATCACATGTGGCTAGTGGCTCCCGTGTTGAATGAAACATTCTACAGGATAAGAAAAGGTGAACTGAAGTGCAATAGTCTGTGATTTGAATTCATAAGACCCAATGAGAGATGGTACATTGGACAGGTTCCTGGGACTTGCTTCCTGGCCAGTGTTTTGCAACTGTGAAGTATTCCTATGAACAGGTCTGACAATGACTGCTTGCTGCTGAGATAAAAGTCCTTTACTTCTTCTAAGAACATTAACTTATGAAAAATCTGCCTTTCTCTTCACTTCAGCCATCTGTTTTCGAAACTCTCTTAGTTTATGTCTAGTTACTATTGTCTTATAACCCTGGGTAGAAAGGCTTGAATAGGAACACTTAGTAAGTGTTGTCAACTGACTAAGAGTACAAAACAATTTTGCTTTAATTTTATGTTTATTAAGTAAAAAAAAAATCATCCATTCTGCTCCAAAGGATGTAATTTCCTTCTTTTTTATGACTGAATAATACTCCATTGTGTACATACACCACATTTTCTTTGTCTACTTATTAGTTGTACTGATTTGATAGTGTAGCTATTGTGAGTAGTTCTGTAATGAACTTAGGTGTGTAAGGATGGAACTGGAGATCATTATGTTGAGCAAGATAAGCTTAGCTCAGAAAGACAAGCATCTCATGTGTTCCCTCTTACAATAGTATGACATGATTGTAAAAGGGGAACTGTTTGGGGGAAAAACTGACAGGAGGGGAGAGAGGAAAAAGAAGAAGTGATGGTGGTAAATATGATTGAAATAATTATATATATAAATTATATATATATTATATGTACATTATATATGTGTGTATATGTGTGTGTGAAAATAGCATAATGAAACCCACTGAAAACTGTTAAAGGTGGTGGGGAGGGAGGGTGGTTAAGAAAGAATAATAAAAGGGGTAAATTTTCATGAATGTATGGAAATATTACAGTGAATCCCCTATGTACTGTTAATTTGCAGTACTAAAATTAAATTTAAAAATAAAAGCTCATCTCTTTCTCAGACATCCTTAGCATTTTCCCATTCACAAAAATTATTAGACTTAAAGCTAAATAAAAAAAAACAACAACCCCCACCCAACAGGGTTAGACTGATTAAAGTACAATATAGTTACAGGAAAAACACCAAGGCGAAAACATCACTGAACAATGAATAGACACTTAAATAATGAAGGACAGGAATGTAAAACAGGTCATGTTAAAAGAAGGGTAATTGAGGGAGAGGGGGAGAGGAGGGCAAATGGAGAGGGTAAAGGAGGGTGAATATGGTTGAGGTACTTTCTATACATGTATGAAAATGGAACACTGATACCTGTCTAAGTCATTTTAAGAAGGAGAGTGGGGAGAGGGAGACTAATGGAGGGGATAAGCCAAACCAGTGTACAATATATGCATATACAGAAATGTCACAGTGAAATCCCCTGTATAACTACCATATACTAACAAAAACATTTAAAAACTCTTTGGTTTTGTTTTCAAAATCAATTCATCTCTAGTCAGGGATACAAGTAGTACTTGTATGCTTACTTTCAATTAAGATGGAAGTAGTTTGGAGATTTGTAGAGTTGAGTCTCAGATTGGTGTCTAATTCAAAGGACATTGTATGCTTCAATGTGGTAACTTCTTTGGACCATCAGTCTGGTAGTAGGTGATTATTAAATTGAACTAACTGGAAGGAAGAGTTCTATTTTTGGTTACCTCCACCTAGCCATGCTTGAAACTAATTCATTCATCTGAAACCTGTTTATTGTTGATCCTTTATGGTCCAGGCGCTACAGATAAATAAACAAAACAGATAAAAACCTCCCACCCAGGCAGAAGGCCATGCTGGCCCTCCCACCTCTGGATTTCTCATTGACAATACATTTATATATACTCTCAAAACCAAAACCTAAATGTACCTCACTTATTTATCCGACAAAGCATTTATTGATTGCCTTTTGTACACCAAATGAACAGTGTGAACCTTAAGCAATTAACATCAGCCCTAAACAATTGCTTTCTGTTCCTGGACTCCTACTGTGCCTAATCTATATAGCAGAATATTATTTTTCATTAAATATTCTTATGTCTTTACTGTTAATACATCTTTTCTCTAAGTCAAGTTATAAATTGCTCAAGAACAGAAGATTTATCTCTTTTTTTTTGTTTTTCATTTTCCAGAGTACCTAGGATAGTAGAAGCAAATTCAGCATTTGTTAATAGATTGATTTAATTCCAAAGGGTTTATAGAAGCTATCACAGCAATCTTCTGAAGATCTTTTAAAATTATGTTTAATTACTCTGGTATCTTATTAAAAATGGCAATTTGTGCACACTGATAGATGGAGAGTATTTCATTGGCCTGAAAGATCATCCAGGATTTTTATAACAGTGCTTGAAAGATGCATTATCGCTTTTTCCTCTTAGCTGGTCTGTACAAAAACTACAGGGCACTGACTGAATTAATAGTGATCAGTGGGCTAAAGCAGATAACATTGAGTACTGTGCTCAACATGGAAACACCCATCATTTGCTCTTCTCTGTGGGTGGTTGAACAAATACCCAGGTCTGCATTGCTCATGGTGAGACAAAACACATCTCCCTCTTTCAAAGTGCAGCAAGATAGCTGTTTAAAATTTCATGGCATCTATGAATTGTCAGAAGACCCATACTTCACAAGACAAATTATGTTCTGCAGCTAAGTCCAGCTACATTGGGCTCTTTTTTTTCCTCACCTATGTCAAGCGCTTGCATATCCTCAGGCCTTATAGTTTCCACTGCTTGAAATGCTCTTCCCTCAGCTCTGCAAAGGCTCATTTTCATTATTTACTTCTCATCTGAAAAACCACCTCCTGAAGGTGGGCTTCCCCAACCACTGTTACGTAGAGTCCTCACCCCTCAACTTGTAAACTACCTCTTTATTTCTTTAATAGTATTTTTCCCAATCTAGCCTAGCAGAGGTCTGCCACTTATAAAAACGTGTTGAGGGAATGAGCAAATAACCTGTTGCAAAAACAGACATGTAATTGTTTACCTGTATTATTCCCTACCCGAACCCTCATCCATACTACAAAGCATTTGAGCATCACTTGACGTTCAGTCACTTATAGATTTCACAATTATTATTGTTTTTGTTTAAACAAATAAGGATGAAGGATTAAAATGAGACATATCTCTGTTTTGTTCCCTAAGTAACCTGCATTTCCCTTAATGACCTTGTGGTTATCACTCAGCTCTTTGGGTTTAACCCTCATCAAACACATTTAATTTTTCATTGCAGTACAGTCCTCCTGGGAATCAGGAGCCTTCGTTTGTGTTGTGATTTGCAATACAGAAGGAGTGTGCATCTTTACAGAAGCTCTGTGAGTTGAGTGTGATGATCTCCATCATGTAGATTAAGAGGATTTATTAAAAAAATAAGTCACAAAGGTCATGTGACTAGAAAATAAGGACAAAGGAAGAGATGGGAACAACAGAGGTTGTTCCTGCACTGAGAGGTGCTCTTATAGCACCTTGGACTTTTTTTATTTTTCTTTTGAGGCAGGGTCTTGCTATGTAGCCCAGGCAGGTCTGGAATTCACAATCCTGTTTCAGCCTCCTGAGTCCTGGGAATACAGGTATACACCACCAGGCATCTTTCTGAATGAAAGCAGCAGCAACAGACCACTAACAAAAGAATTACCAGTGTTATAAGCAAAATCATCCTCAGCCTCCTCTCTCACCATGATCATAGAGAACTGAACTGGTGGCTAGTTTAGAAAATCAGACCCATTTCTTGCTCTCAGTCATGTAATTGGGCTTGTTTTCCTTCTCTGGGATTTCCTTAAATCTTTTTGTCACTTGGCTTGCATTTATTTTATGTTAATTTGGGTATCTGCAATCAGACTGCCTCTCTGGATGGTCCTTATTATTTAATTGAGGAATATATAATATTATATCAAAAGCTATGTTTTAATATGAAAAAAAAGATTTTTAAAGAAGGGAAACTCCCAAATTATAATTACCTTAAGGGAGGGAGAGACAGAGAGTGAAAGGAAGAGAGAGAGAGAGAGAGAGAGAGAGAGAGAGAGAGAGAGAGAAAGAGAGAGAAAGAAAGAATTAGGCATATGTATAATAAAAAAAGTAGAAATTTGTCAAGATTACTAGAGAAAAGTGAAAGATTTCTGTGTCTGTGATTACATGGGTATCCATACTTTGCATCCTCATCTGTAGATGTCTGCTTGGGGGTTATTATTGAAAGAACCCTGAGCAGGACTAACTCCACTAGTGATTTCAACCTGTCCCTTTGGTGAGTCTTTCACCTTAATTTTTAATGGTTATTTAATTTCAGATCAAGATATAGAAAATATTTAAGAATCCTGTCCTCACCTGCTCTTCCTTATGTCTGGATTTGTGATGTTGGCTTGAATGAAATATAATTTCGATACTGGGAGGCCAGCTGCTGTCTTAAGATATCAATGAAAAGTAAACTTATGTTGCCTACAGATGTTAAACACTACTTGCAGGTGACCCAGTCATTCTGTATGTCTCTCCATTCTGCATACCAAGTCTCTCTCCATCAGTCAGAACTAAGCACAGAAGGTGATTTGTTTTGCTAAAGGTCCCACAGGTATTTGTTACTATTGCTAACACAAGAAAGAGTCAAAAAAGAAAGGCCAACTTATTTCCACTCTTTTGGTAGGTAGCAGATGTTTCCTGTGCAAAAGTCATATTACGAGAACATGTTATATTTGCATAGCATCATATGGATTAAAAAATAAGTTTTGTTTTAAAAATTATACAAAGGATCATAAATGTATTCTCAATAAAATTCAAACAATATAAAAATCTAGAGAGACAATGTTTTCTCTGGGAAAACAAGGGTGTTAGATTTCTGTCACTATGACAAAATAGCGACATGAGATGATCAGCATATGATCAGTCGTGGTTGGTTGGCTCCATTGTTATTGGACCTGTGCTGAGGCAGAACATGATGGCAGGGAGCAGATGGTAGGGCAAAGCCACTTACCTCATGGAAACTATAAAGAAAGAGAGAGGAATCAGAAGAGTCCTAATATAGCCTTCAAAGACACACGGACAGACACTTTACTTCCTCCCACTAGCCACCACTTCTTAAAGGTTCTACCACCTCCCAATAGTGTCAAAGGCTGACGAATAAGCCTTTAACATAAGGGCTTTTGGGGGGCATTTAAAATCCAAAGCACAACCAAAAGAAGAGCTCAGGGTGAAGTGGGAGGCATGGTTCAAGGAATCTCTTAATCTTGCCTTATATTCAGTTTTTGGTGTATATTCTTCCATAGCTTTACGTAAGCATTTATGTTATGCCTTGCATTTTAAATGTCCCCTGAAGGCCAATGTGTTGATGACTTGGTCTCCAGCCTGTGGGGCTGCTGGGAGGTGATGAAATCTTTAAGAGGCAGGGACGCATGGAAGGAAGTTAAGTCACTGGGAACATGGTCTTGAAGGAGATCTCAGAACCTGGCCCTCTTATATTTCTCTTTTTGTTTCTTGGGTGCCATGAGGTAGATAGGTCTCCTCTGCCATACACTTCTACCATGATGTACTGTGCTGCCCCAGACCCAAAGCAACAGAGAAAAGGGACCAGGGACTGAACCCTCTGCAACTGTGAGCCAAAATAAACTCTCCCTACATTTTTGGCAGTGTTGGGATTTGAACTTTGAACTCAGGGCCTTGTGTTTGCTAGGCTTGTGCTCTACCACTTGAACCACAATTCCAACCCTAAACTGCTTCTTTTATTATTTCAGGCATTGATTTTTAAGTTGCTTATCTCAGACATTTGTCACAGTGATAGAAAGCTAACTTAAATTTTAGATGATAGATAAACAGATAGATAGAATATATAAAGAAAAAATTTGCTTAACTAGAATCATATTAAACATATTGTTCAACAATTCTTGAATTAGTATGACCTGAATATCTTTTCAAGTTGTTAGAAAGTAGATTTGCTGGAGAATTCCAAGATGGCAGCTAGAGGTAGGAAGCAGAAAGCGACCCTCCTATAGTGAAATCTTGGAGAGACGCTGGAGACACACTTTGCAGGCATAATCACCGAGAAAAGGCATAACTTTGACCCCTCCACATCTCCAGCCGGTGCAGAGAATCTCCACTTCACGTTAAACGGAGAAACGAGGAGGGCCCCTGGGGCCGCCAGTGGCCGGCGCCCATATGGCTTGGGAAGACGCGGACCAGGTGAGCTTCGCAGTACTGCGGTAGCCCCACAGACAAGCCTAGGCCAGAGCAGCATAGCCCCCTGGACAGACTGACCTCCACCAGGGAAAAAAAGAGAAACTGAGTAATAAGCAATAAGAACAGTTAAGACACGCTGGAAAGAGGGTGGGGCGCCCTGAGCGCTGAAGATTGGGGGAAGGGAATCCTTCCTGAGACTGTAAACAAACGAGCCGGGCGGGCCGGAGAGGCTCTGGCGGGAGCGGGGCACGCGCCCAGCAACCAGGAGCAGGGAAGCTTGTGAGAGGAGGGAAGACCCACTTCCCACGTGAACTGTAAACAAACATGGCGGCCAGCAGGAGCAGCAGCACCGCCCAGTAAGCAGGAGTAGGAAAGCTTCTGAAAGTGGCAGTGGGAGGAAAACTTCAGAGGAGAGGGGGGAAGACCCACCTCCCACATGAACTGTAAATAAACATGCAGGCCTGACAACGCGGGGGCAGTGTCACCTTTCCCAGTGCTTGGAAAGGGGAAAGCCTGTAGCAGAGGCTCCCGCACAGGAGAACTCTGAGCAAACAAAGCCTGTGGGACCAGGTGAGTGCTAAGCTCACCCCAGAGATCTGCATAAATAACGCTGCCAGCTACAGCAGGCTGACAGCAGCAGGCAGGCAAGGCACAGTTGCAGGTACCACTCTCAGAACTGCCTCCAGACGCTTTTTTTTCTTTTTCTCCCTACCTTTGATGAGAGAACAACCGAATTACACCTGCAAGCCAAAAAACTTACTGAAACTGTATTGCATTTGAACTGGGGACACTTGGTGGGGCTTTTGTGTGTGTGTGTGTGTGTGTGTGTGAGTGTGTAGTTTTGTTCTACTTTATGCATCCCCTTTGATGAGACAACTACAGAACAACATCTGAGGCACCAACTCCAGGACTGGAGATTGAGATGGACACCCAAATTATTAAGACTGAAACTGCATTGCATATAAACTTGGAAGTTTTTTGGTGTTTTTTTTTTTTAATTTTCTATTTTCCATTTTATTTTAATTCATTTTTATATATAGATATTACTTTCATTTACTTATTTTTTATTTTTTTTATCTTTGATTTTCAATCCTCTTTCTGTCTCTCTAATGTCTGTTCAGCTTACTGTCGATTAGTAGACTAACACTCCCTGTTTATACCTTTGAAACTCTCTTGTCTGATACCTTGTTCTGCTTTCTCCCTCTTGTCTGTATATTTGTTTTCCCCTTTTCTTTAACTTCTTATCTCAGCTCACTCTTCCAATCTAAATATTACCATTGTTATTATTACAAGTTAGAAAATACTTAATTGCACACAGTACAGGGACAGTAACAACACCAAAGACAATGACGGGAAGACAGAAAAAACAGGGAAACCAGTTTCCCCACAGCAAAAAATTAGTACAGGAACCAGAGGGGAATGAAGAGAACAGAAACTCAGATCCAGACTCCAACAAAAGGAAGATAAACTATGCCAAAGGACCCAATGAAGCCCACAAGAATAATTTAAAAGAAGACATACTACAAGTACTCAATGAGAATTTTATAGAGATGATACTGGATAGGGTAAACCAAAATGTACAGGAGACACTCAAGAAATTCCAAGACAATAAAAATAGAGAATTTGAAAAAGGAAAAGAAGAAATAAAGGAAACCATAGAAGCACTGTATAAACACCAAAGTGAAAGAGAGAACACAATGAATAAATGGATAAATGAACTCAGGACAAAAATAGACAACAATAAAGAAGAAAACTGCCAGGATATGGAAAACCTCAGAAAAAAGAATGAAACAGAACTGCAAAACAAAACGGAAGGCCAATCCAGCAGAATAGAACAAACAGAAGACAGAATCTCAGAACTTGAAGATGAAATGGTAATTAAAGGAAAAACCAAAGAACTATTAATTAAACAACTCAAGACCTGTGAAAAGAAAATGCAAGAACTCACTGACTCCATCAAAAGACCAAACTTGAGAATCATGGGCATCGAAGAAGGAGAAGAGGTGCAAGCGAAGGGAATGCGTAATATATTCAACAAAATAATAACGGAAAATTTCCCAAATCTAGAGAAAGATATTCCCATACAAATAGAAGAGGCCTCCAGGACACCAAACAGACCAGATCAAAATAGAACTACTCCATGACATATCATCATTAAAACAACAAGTTCAGAAACTAAGGAAAGAATATTGAAGGCTGTAAGAGAGAAAAAACAAGTAACATACAAAGGTAAACCCATCAAAATCACAGCAGATTTCTCAACAGAAACATTAAAAGCAAGAAGAGCGTGGGGTGAGATCTTCTGGGCACTGAATGAAAATAACTTCAACCCCAGGATACTCTACCCAGCAAAGCTATCATTCAAAATAGATGGAGCAATAAAAGTCTTCCATGATAAGCAGAAACTAAGACAATATGTGACCACAAAGCCACCATTACAAAAGATTCTGCAAGGGATCCTGCACACAGAAAGTGACACCCAACTTAACCATGAAAAGGCAGGCAGCACCAAACCACAGGATAAGAAAAAGCAAGACAGTAGAGAGTAACATCAAGTTAGGTACACACAATCAAACCTTCAAACAACTAAGACAACTAAATGGCAGGAATCACCACATACCTATCAGTACTAACACTTAATGTTAATGGACTTAATTCACCCATCAAAAGACACCATTTGACAAAACGGATTAAAAAAAGAAGATCCAACAATTTGTTGCTTACAGGAGACTCATCTCACCGACAGAAATAAGCATATGCTTAGGATGAAATGCTGGAAGAAGATTTGCCAAGCCAATGGCCCCCAAAAACAGGCAGGAGTAGCAATACTTATCTCTGACAAAGTAGACTTCAAACCTACATTGATCAAACGAGATAAAGAAGGACATTCCATACTAATAAAAGGGGAAATAGACCAAAAGGAATTAACACACCATTATATCAATAGATAGGTCATCCAAACAAAAACTCAATAAAGAAATCCAAGATCTAAAATATGCAATAGATCAAATGGACCTAGTAAATGTCTACAGAACATTTCATCCAACCTCTACACAATATTCATTCTTCTCAGCAGCCCATGGAACCTTCTCCAAAATAGATCATATCCTAGGGCACAAAGCAAGCCTCAGCAAATATAAGAAAATAGAAATAATACCGTGCATACTATCTGACCACAATGCAGTAAAAGTAGAACTCAACAACAAAAGTAAAGACAAAAAACATGCAAACAGCTGGAAACTAAATAACTCATTACTTAATGAAGAATGGATCATCGATGCAATAAAAGAGGAAATTAAAAAGTTCCTGGAAGTCAATGAAAATGAAAACACAACCTACCAGAACCTATGGGACACAGCTAAGGCAGTCTTGAGAGGAAAGTTTATAGCCATGAGTGCATATATTAAAAAGATTGAAAGATCCCAAATCAATGACCTAATGATACATCTCAAACTAGAAAAACAAGAAAAACAAAAACAAGCAAATCCCAAAACAAATAGAAGGAGAGAAATAATAAAAATAAGAGCTGAAATCAATGAAATAGAAACCAAAAAAACCATACAAAGAATTAATGAAACAAAAAGTTGATTCTTTGAAAAAATAAACAATATCGATAAACCCCCGGCAAATCTGACTAAAATGAGGAGAGAAAAAAACCCAAATTAGTAGAATTAGGAATGCAAAAAGGGAGATAACAACAAACACCATGGAAGTCCAGGAAATCATCAGAGACTACTTTAAGAACCTATATTCAAATAAATTTGAAAATCTAAAAGAAATGGACAGATTTCTAGATACATATGATCATCCAAAACTGAACCAAGAGGAAATTAATCACCTGAATAGACCTATAGCACAAAATGAAATTGAAGCAGCAATCAAGAGTCTACCCCCCAAAAAAAGTCCAGGACCTGATGGATTCTCTGCTGAATTCTATCAGACCTTTAAAGAAGAACTGATACCAACGCTCCTTAAACTGTTCCACGAAATAGAAAGGGAAGGAAAACTGCCAAACACATTTTATGAAGCCAGTATTACACTTATCCCAAAACCAAAGACACCTCCAAAAAGGAGAACTATAGGCCAATCTCCTTAATGAACATTGACGCAAAAATCCTCAACAAAATAATGGCAAACTGAATTCAGCAACACATCAAAAAGATTATTCACCACGACCAAGTAGGCTTCATCCCAGGGATGCAGGGGTGGTTCAACATATGAAAATCAATAAATGTAATAAACCACATTAACAGAAGCAAAGACAAAAACCACTTGATCATCTCAATAGATGCAGAAAAAGCCTTTGATAAGATCCAACATCATTTCATGATAAAAGCTCTAAGAAAACTAGGAATAGAAGGAAAGTTCCTCAACATTATAAAAGCTATATATGACAAACCTACAGCCAGCATTATACTTAACAGAGAAAAACTGAATCATTCCCTCTAAAATCAGGAACCAGACAAGGATGCCCACTATCTCCACTCCTATTCAACATAGTACTGGAATTCCTAGCCAGAGCAATTAGGCAAGAAGAAGGAATAAAAGGAATACAAATAGGTAAAGAAACTGTCAAAATATCCCTATTTGCAGATGACATGATCCTATACCTTAAAGACCCTAAAAACTCTACTCAGAAGCTTCTAGACATCATCAATAGCTATAGCAAGGTAGCAGGATATAAAATCAACATAGAAAAATCATTAGCATTTCTATACACTAACAATGAGCAAACGGAAAAAGAATGTATGAAAACAATTCCATTTACAATAGCCTCAAAAAAAATCAAATACCTAGGTGTAAACCTAACAAAAGATGTGAAAGACCTCTACAAGGAAAACTATAAACTTCTGAAGAAAGAGATTGAGGAAGACTATAGAAAGTGGAGAGATCGTCCATGCTCATGGATTGGTAGAATCAACATAGTAAAAATGTTGATACTCCCAAAAGTAATCTACATGTTTAATGCAATTCCCATCAAAATTCCAATGACATTCATTAAAGAGATTGAAAAATCAACTGTTAAATTTATATGGAAACACAAGAGGCCACGAATAGCCAAGGCAATACTCAGTCAAAAGAACAATGCAGGAGGTATCACAATACCTGACTTCAAACTATATTACAAAGCAATAACAATAAAAACAGCATGGTACTGGCACAAAAACAGACATGAAGACCAGTGGAACAGAATAGAGGACCCAGATATGAAGCCACACAACTATAAGCAACTTATCTTTGACAAAGGTGCTAAAAATATACGATGGAGAAATAGCAGCCTCTTCAACAAAAACTGCTGGGAAAACTGGTTAGCAGTCTGCAAAACACTGAAACTAGATCCATGTATATCACCCTATACCAAGATTAACTCAAAATGGATCAAGGATCTTAATATCAGACCACAAACTCTTAAGTTGATACAAGAAAGAGTAGGAAATACTCTGGAGTTAGTAGGTATAGGTAAGAACTTTCTCAGTGAAACCCCAGCAGCACAACAACTAAGAGATAGCATAGATAAATGGGACCTCATAAAACTAAAAAGCTTCTGTTCATCAAAAGAAATGGTCTCTAAACTGAAGAGAACATCCACAGAGTAGGAGAAAATATTTGCCAACTATACATCAGACAAAGGACTGATAACCAGAATATACAGGGAACTTAAAAAACTAAATTCTCCCAAAGCTAATGAACCAATAAAGAAATGGGCACGTGAACTAAACAGAGCTTTCTCAAAAGAAGAAATTCAAATGGCCAGAAAACACATGAAAAAATGCTCACCATCTCTAGCAATAAAGGAAATGCAAATTAAAACCACACTAAGATTCCACCTCACCCCTGTTAGAATAGCCATCATCAGCAACACCACCAACAACAGGTGTTGGCGAGGATGCGGGGAAAAAGGAACTCTCTTACACTATTGGTGGGAATGTAGACTAGTACAACCACTCTGGATAAAAATTTGGAGGCTATTTAAAAAGGTGGACATCGATCTACCATTTGATCCAGCAATACCACTCTTTGGGATATATCCAAAAGACTGTTACTCCAGAGGCACCTGCACATCCATGTTTATTGCGGCACTATTCACAATAGCCAAGTTATGGAAACAGCCAAGATGCCCCACCACTGACGAATGGATTAAGAAAATGTGGTATCTATACACAATGGAATTTTATGCAGCCATGAAGAAGAATGAAATGTTATCATTCGCTGGTAAATGGATGGAATTGGAGAACATCATTCTGAGTGAGGTTAACCTGGCCCAAAAGACCAAAAATCGTATGTTCTCCCTCATATGTGGACATTAGATCAAGGGCAAACACAACAAGGGGATTGGACTATGAGCACATGATAAAAGCGAGAGCACACAAGGGAGGGGTGAGGATAGGTAAGACACCTAAAAAACTACCTAGCATTTGTTGCCCTTAATGCAGAGAAACTAATGCAGATACCTTAAAGCAACTAAGGCCAATAGGAAAAGGGGAACAGGTACTAGAGAAAAGGTTAGATCAAAAAGAATTAACCTAGAAGGTAACACCCACGCACAGGAAATCAATGTGAGTCAATGCCCTGTATAGCTATCCTTATCTCAACCAGCAAAAACCCTTGTTCCTTCCTAGTATTGCTTATACTCTCTCTACAACAAAATTAGAAATAAGGGCAAAATAGTTTCTGCTGGGTATTGTGGGGGGGGAGAGAGAGGGGGAGGAGTGGGTGGTAAGGGAGGGGGTGGGGGCAGGGGGGAGAAATGAACCAAGCCTTGTATGCACATACGAATAATAAAAGAAAAAATGAAAAAAAAAGATATCAAGATCTAGATCTAGACAAGGGCATTCTGAACAGGATTCTAATAGTTCAAGAAATACTGACAAATGGGATTGCATCAAATTAAAAAGCTTCTGCACATCAAAGGGAACAATTACCAAGTGAAGAGATAGCCTAGAAAATGGGAGAAAAATCTTTGCAAGCTATTTATTGAACCTGAAATTAATACCCAGAAAATATAACAAGCTCAAAAAAATGAACTACCAAGCCAGCAATCTTAGTTACTTGGGAGGAAAACATCAAGAAGATCATGACTTGAGGTCAGCTCAGGCAAATAATTCGCAATACCCCATCTCAACCATTTTAATAAAACGTTGGTCATGGTGGTGTGCCCTTGCCATCCATGCTCTGTGGGAAGTGTAAATAGGAGGATCTATTTACACTGTGCAGGCAGGACAGGCATAGACTCAAGACCCGACTGGAAAAATAATAAAAGCAAAAAGGGTAGGGGCATGGCTCAAGTGGTAGAGCACCTAAAGGTAAAGCACAAGGCCCCAAGTTCAAACCCCAATACTGTCCCCCAAAATCTAAACACCAAAAGAATAATCCAATAAGTAAATGGGTGGTGCCGTGGGAGGGGAGAGAAGGTGGGGAAATGCTGAAAGTGAGTGAATATGGTAGAAATACTGTGTACCCATGTATGTAAATGGAAAAGTGACACCTGTTGTAACAATTCCATGAATGGGGGGAGGGGGCATGAAGGAGAATAGCAGAAGGGGTGCATTCAAAGATGATTGTTTTTCTTTTCTTATTTTATCATTTTTATATTTACTCACATGTATATACATTGTTTGTGCCTTCTCCCCTCCCTCCAACCCTCCTCCTACTACCCACCCTCCACTTCACTTCCAGGAAGGATGAGGTATTTGATATACTGTAAGAAATTTGTAAATGTCACAATGTACCCCCACCCAGCACAATAATAAAAAAACCCAAAATTTTCCAACTATGATGAAAACTGTAAAAATAAATAAATAAATAAATAAAATGGCCAAATGAATTGAACAGACAGTTCTCAAAAGAAGAAATTCAAATGTTTAATGAATACATGAAAATGTTTTCAACATCTTTAGCCATAAAGGAAAGCAAATGGAAATGAAATTGAGAGTCCGTCTCACCTGTTAGAATGGCTATCATCAAACCAACAAACAAAATGAATGCTCATGAGGAAGTAAGGAAAATAGAACCCTTATTTGCTATTGGTAGGAATACAAATTAGTGCAGCCACTATGGAAATCAGTATAGAGGTTCCTCAAAAAACTAAAGTTAATACTAGTATATGATCCAGCTGTACCACTCCTGGGTATATAGTTGAAAGAATCTAAGACAACATGTAATAAACATACTATATATCTATGTTTATCACAGCACTATTCACAATAGCCAAGTTTCAGAATCATCCTAGGTGCCCATCAACAGATGAATGAATAAAGAAAATTGGTATACATATATACAATTGAGTTATTCAGACATAAAGAATGAAATTGTGTCATTTGAAGGAAAATGGGTAGAACTGATATCATGATGTTAAACTAAATAAGCCAGAATTATGAAGACAAACATCATGTATTTTCTCTTGTATATGGATTGTAGATTTAAAAAGTTATGAAAGTAGAAAAGAAACTATTTGATAACAGGGGGACTAGCAAGAGAGGAGGGGAAAATGGGATCATGGGGGTTGAATATGATACAGCTATGAAAATGTCCTAATGAAACCCATTATTTTATAAAATTTATACATAGTAATAGAAATTTTTTAAGTGGATGCTACACAGGATGTGATAATCACTATGTCTGTATACTATAAAGGCATCTTTTTCCTGTTGTGATTAAAAAGTAATTTATATGGTGATATTTTAAGACTGAAAATCCTGTATTCCAACAACTTTTCTCCCAACAGTTTTAGCAACCCATGCCTAAATCAGAGGATTTTCAAGTCCTATCATTCTTAATGCTTCCGTTTTTTAATACTGAGTGCAATATTTAGCTTTAAAAAACAAAGTCATCTCCAGAGAAGTGGATGCTTGTCAATATGCTGAGATCGTGGAGCATAAATCTGATATAACTCCCAAACATGTCTGGACAGTCTATAAGAGGAGGAACAATCTTCTTAAGTTCTAGAATACACACAAAAGAGCTCTGGGTTTCAACATTTTGAACTTCAAATATAAACTCTCAAACCTACAGTTGTTGTGAGTGTATCCTTACTGTGCTGTAATGAAATACACATCTGATGATCCAGTCATTATGATGGGTATTTCTGCCCCTGGAGAAGGCAACCAGAAAATACAATAAAGTATGAGTATCCATGCTACCTCAGTTATAAACTATACATTCCCCATTCCTACTCAGGAGGTATTGTTTCAGGAGGTAAATATTTTAATTTAGTTTTAGTCTCTTCTTCACTGACATATAACATTCTCTGATCATATTTTAAATGAACGGAAATCCACTGAAAACGAGGATGACATAGCATGCAGTCCTGCAACCTCTAAGAGGATAAATGCCTGAAAGGATGAGGGATCCCATGTTCTCCTCAACTAGTACCATCATTTTATTGATGCTCACCATCAAAAGAACCAAATAGTCAGTGCTTCTCATGTTTTCCTCTGTTGCACTTCTTGGGGAAAAATAAGATTATCTAGATAGCTATTGGCCTCAATGTCCAGGCATGCTCTCTTTCCTTCAGAGGTGGCGGTCCTGGCACTCTGCAGCATGGGATTAGTAGGAAACATGCATGAAAAACTTTGAGCCATTCTCCCACACCTGCATACCTGCTTAGACAAGAATTTCTATCAGAGGCCCTACAGCAATTATGCATGTGATTCCAAACCTACCTGACTCAGGTCCCAACCTTGCTCTCTGATCCCTGACAGAATCATTTTATTTCTCTGTGAATTTTGCTTGGAAGGGGCAGTAAATATCAACAATCAAGGCAGGAAATAAGTAATTCCAGTATTTGGGAGGCTATGGTAGAAGGATTGTAAGTTTGAGGCCAGTCTGGACTCCATAGCGAGTGTCTCAAAAAAATAAAAATTATTAGAAAGAAAAAGATAGGAAATGGGGTCAGGAAACTAGAATTAGCTCTCCATTGTAAAAAGATGACAAAAATAAAAATTGCTTACTGCACCTTCCTGATTTTTAAAATTATCTCATGTTCTAAACTTTTAGGTACCTGAAACTATTGATGATGATTTGCTTCCTACAATGAAATTCCGTGTTTTTTTCAAAGATATTTTAACACTCAACATGTGGAACACTAACCAGGTAATTACCCTTTTCAAAGGATAATTATTTTTTCAGATCTGATTAAATAATAAAAATGTTTACATGGAGACCCTGTCAAGAGTGAAATGGCCTTCCTCTTCTGGATAGATTGATACTGCTGTCACAAAGTATTGGCTTAGGAAATTGAGGAAACTAAGAAATTGTCAGACAAATGGAAAAGCCCTGACCAGCTATATCCTTGATTCCTAGCCATCCAACATGCTCACAGTGGGCCTTTACTAAAAGATATGATTGGCCAGGCATCAGTGGGTTCCAACTGTAATCCTAATGTCCATGTCATTAAACTCCTTCCAATAAAAAGCATTTCGGATATTTGATCCCTTCTCATTCAGCAGTTTCCTTCCTTCCTTAATTTCTATATTACTGCATTATCTTTGTTCTCCCTTGTCTATTCTATCTTCCTTTTCATGACTCATAGTTTTCACATTTTTGGAAGTTCCATGATTATTCATTTTTATTAGAAAATATGTGGAATAATTATATATATTTAAAACAAATTATTAAAATTATATATATAAACATACATAAATAGCTCTACTGGGGTCTAATGTACATAAAATAAAAGTTCTGTTTTTACTATAAAGTTACTGACTTTGGGCAAATGTATAGCTACTACTACAATGACCACAGAGAACATTTTCATCAACCTCCCCCAACAAAAATCTTTCATGCCCCTTTGCATCCAATCCCCTCCTGGCACCCCAGACCCCAGACAACTGCTGATTTTCTGTCACTATAGCTCTGCTTAACTATAAAATATAAATGGAATCATGCAATATATAGTTTTTTAAACAAATCAAATCATACAAAATATATTTATGTCTGATTTCTCTTACTTATTATGCTACTTTGAAATCCATTTATACCATTGCATGCATCAATAGTTTGCTCATTTTTATTGATAAGTATTATTCCTTTGTATGGATATACTAATTCATTTATCC